>NC_135223.1:19691321-19821321 GCF_052324685.1 Brachyhypopomus gauderio | reverse complement strand
GAATTATTTACCCAATGATATGAATAGAACTGTTCTGCTCCCTGTCTGTTCAAATTTCATCCCGTTATTCTTCCTTCTATGAGGATGAATATATTAGTATTAAATAGTTTGGGACTACTTTCACATCTTGGGATTGTTTTTAATGCTTGTTTGCACAGTGGCCTATAAAATGTAGTTCCTTCTCTTTTGTGTACTTTGATCTAACTGATTGCATGTAACTAATTTATTTTGTCAATATAGTTTTATTATGGACTTGATATTCGAACTAGGGAATTTACTGTCCCCGTGACCCCGACTAGTGGGATTATGCGGTTCAGATAATGGATGGATGGATGGATGGAATTTACTGTTTACTAATTATGCAAGATATCTCATCAACAACACACAGACATGCGCGCGCGCGCGTGCACACACACACACACACACACATACACAAATGGTTACCAGGGGTTAATGACCTCAAGTAGGTCATTAACTCCTGGCCACAACTCATTAGGGTGAGACAACCTGAAAACATGAAGCTATTATCTATAGTGCTTGGTACACAATGGGCTACACATAATTTAGTTATTGCCAGTTATGGGGAAACTTCACGCTTGCCCATTCCAGAAAACCTGGTGAACACAACAGTAACTTGGCAATTCATAAGGTGAGCAGGTATAAATGTTGTGTTTCTGGTATAACGTGTCACAATTCAGCACTCAAGTGGAGAGACATGCCCACTTATTCACTCACTCTCTCTCTCTCTCTCTCTCTCTCTCTCACACACACACACACACACACACACACACACACACACACACACACACACACACACACACACACACACACACACACACACACACACACACACACACACACATGGCACCTGTCCTGCTCCCAATCACCTGATTTTTAATCCTGTGCACCTGTGCCAGTGTATTTGCCCCTCTAGTTAAGGCGCCCGGGTTGCTGTGCATGAGAGAGTGCATGTACTGCTTCATCAGTGCTGTGGGTCTGTGTTTTTGTGATTTCCTTTTTCATTTTTTGCCCACTGCCTGTTCTTATTCATCACAGCAGAGAATAAAGACTCCCTGAGACCACACACGCCTCTCACTCCCCCCTTGCTGCCATTACAGAACCATGTTTTGTTTCTGGTAAAACTATGTGCGTCATGTCTGCTAAAAGTAGCTTCACTACAAAGAAACATGCAACCATTGTAGTAACTGCACTTGTTGCACTCATACTCACGCAACCGGATTTTCATCAAAAGCTGATTGGACAACCCTTAATTTTAGATCATAAAATATTTGGAGTGTGAAGTAGTATGTAGTAGTAGTTTGGGTACTGTAAATTCTGAGAATTTTATGGAGAAAACCTGCCAATTACATTTTCAGTGACTAAAAACATTGGTTTTGAGTTTTAACATTGTTGATTCACAATATCTTAGTAGAATGTAACAATGACCTAATTCACTTTTATAAATTTGTGAACGGTGAGTGTAATGCATGATTTGTATCATTACAAACCTGAGTTCCTTAACAGTTCCCAGCTGATCTTGTAAGGTACTATGTTACTATTGCAGGTGCCTCCCTGCAACCACCAAATCTAGCACCATGTCATTCTCTTAGATTAGATCAAATATCCAATCAGCATTGAGTGATTGGATAACAGAAGGCAATTAATTTGGGCCACATTCTCACATGTTGGAAACGTGCTCAGAAATCACTAGCAAGATTGGTGCTCATTATGAAGAAAGGCATTTAGATCAGGCTGTACGCTTCTACATTTAAAACCCACGTCCTTTGGCTTGTCCTTGGAATATCACTGCAGAGTTGTGAGGAAAGCTTTCTGTTCAACATGTCATTTATTCTGCAGGAAGGGATGTTGCATCAAGCAAGACGTATACCTTGACTAGTCATGCTGTGTGATGAGGGGGGAAGAGAGCAGCTGGCACCTCAGATCATCCAAAATGAGACCACGACACCATGTACCAACATCTGAAATGAAGCTGTGTTAGGCAGGAAATTAATATTATTTTGTTTTTTAATCACCATTTATCTACAACAATTGCATGCAAAAACACAAGGAGAATTTTAAAATTGTGGACTATTACAAATGGCTGATTTGCTCCATGCTACTGTATCACCCTAAGGGTAAGAGAAGCTGAATTACTGAGGGGAGCAAACGGAGACCCCCTGCAGGCACCTATGTAAGGAGTCCAGCAGTCAGTGGCTCACCCTACAGAGAGCAGCACACGATGCTTCAGGGGGTTAATTAGAGTAGAAAGCGGTGTCCAACTGCGTCCTGCTGAATTCTATTACTCATCATTGTGGTTTGTGAGGCGTTCCTGTGGAGAAAGGTCAAAAACAACCACATGGACGATCTGTGAGAACATTTAGCTTGCTGGAGATGAATTTATTTGAGCTTGAAAAGCCATCACACAATCATCTTGAGCTATCAGCTGGAAGATGTATAATAGGAGATCACTCATTACTATGTCATGTCAACCTGAATACAGCATGCTCTGACCTCAAATGATATGAAGAGCAACGGTCACTTGCTTAGTTGCTGGTGATTACCAATGTGAATAATTGTGCTAGATTTCAAAGCTGGGATGCACCACGTGTGTTTATTGAGAAAGATTGAGAGAGTATGTTTTCAACATTAGCTAAAATGTTAGCAAGCTACCTAATTTGTTTGTTTAGCACTTGGACAACTAAAATGAGCCACATGTGCTTCATATATACAGTATATCACCCAACCTGCGCCTCCCAGCAACATCAGTGGAGAAGCTGGTATCAGTTGGGACGAGGCGGTCGCTTTCCCTGTCAACCAGCCCTCAGGTCCAAAGTAGACTCTCCTAAAAGAAGTGCAACACTCCCCCACTAGCTGTGACACCAACCACCATCCGTAAAGCAGATCGGCACCAACAGGACCCAGACCAACCATCTGCTGTACTGCAAGACCACACCTTCAACACCTTCAGACAACGCACTTTCACATAGACTGCCATATTGATACTCTTCAGGTTCCTGCTGCTACAGTAATGTTGTTAGCAGTACTTGAACCCAAGCTTGAACCCACCATGCCTGTAATCTCTCACATTCCAGTGATGATCAGAAACAGAGGAGATGATTTTGTTATTACCCATATGTTTAATTAAAAAAACTGAAAGATAGTTAAATGAATATACTGCCACAACTATATTATCTGAGTCAGCACTACCAAACCTTTTCATAAATGTATCTTAATCCAGTCATAAAGGTGTTTCCTTCCAAAACAAGCAGTACTCATTTGGTTACTTTACATCCTTTTGAGTACGGTATCTATTGCAGTCTATAGGCTATCAAAGTACAATGCAGAATTCATTTATGAATCTACAGATATGCTTCATTTGCTTCATTCATCTTAATTTGTACTGATTTCAACCATTTTGTAATTGCTGGAGATTTTAACATACACATTAACAATCCCAAGGACAGTTATGCCAAGGACCTTTGTGCACGTGGCTGGGAGTACACTGTAAAAGGCACACTTTGAATTTGGTTATTTCAAAGATCTCAACATAGCCTCTGTTAAGCATGTAGCTTTGTCAGATCATTATGTGCTCTTTGATATGAGGGCCTCACTAGAGTTTTATAAATGGGAGCACTGAGCATCACACCACACAAACCATCCAAGTCTGTGGATGCCATGCTGAACAGCTTCAGCTCAAAGGTTGTTAGTGTTATGCATGAGACTCTTACAATTATTGCTACAATTATTTCAGGTAAACACTGAGGACCATAGAGAAATGCTATTGCAGTTAAAAGTCAAAAGATAGAATGCAGGAAGGTGCAATTGTGTAAAACGATTTTCAGATTCACAAATTAATCTACATATGCTGCATGTTTATAATATAATTATATGCAAAGCTTTTCTCTAGCATTATCATTAATGGTGATGGGTATTGTTAATTTTGTTATTAATAATGTTAACTCTTTGTAATGGTTGATAAATTAACAAATTTGAACATACAAATGTTCCCTGTTTTAACATCAAATTAATGATCTACAAAATCTAATAAAATGTCTCTATCCACCAATGTAGCAGTGAACTGACCATCACCACAAAGATTATCATGAAAATCATCCAATTTAGTGCCATTAACAATGAAATCTTAATCGATACATTGAGGCACCTTAAAATATCTACATGCAACCATGACTCCCTACCAACTACTATCTTAAAGAATGTTTTAAACTCCTCAGACTTATCAGGTGTATTCCCTAACACACTTAAAACCACACTGGTGAAGATTCCTTTTAAAAAAGGAAAACTTTATTTTTATTAGTGAATACAAGTGAATTGTATAGCTTTCAAATGTTTGATCAAATGTAACAGACATTATTTTAAAACAACCAAACTTAAAATCAAAGTCTTTTAAAGCAAGTGTAACATACAAACATGTATTTTGAAGTTTGCTTGAAATTAAGGCTAGCACCAAAACTAACACAAATGGATATAAATTATACGACAAATGGAAGCAACACAAGTTATTTAATACTTTTAATACCTTATTGTACGTTTTAAGTCTCTAGTCCAAAAATGTCACTTTTATTCTAAAAAAGCATGTTCATCTGCAGTAGCATTATAAACTTTTTAGCATTTTAAATTCACAGTACTACTGTGATCTACAGTGTTAATAGGAGCAGTGATGTGGTAGTCATGCACAAACCTGTGGATGGAACTATGCAAAAAGATCCCTCATGTATAGGGACCCCTCAGGTATAGGGACCCTTTCATGTATAAGGACCCCTCATGTATAGGGACCCTTTCATGTACCCAAAAAAAGATTTGTTAAACATCTTGTTAAAAAATATTTCAACATGCTAAATCTGACCCACATAATTATCTGACCAGTCCACAGAATTAATAAAAGTAATCCAATGCGAAATTTATTTATTGTTTGTGAACAAGTCAGTAACTATAATATCCAAGAAATGTATTAATAGTGGGTATTGTCACTGTGCATCCGCATCATTAGCAAGGGAGGGGAAGTCGAGAGAGAGGTGCACCGATAAATTTATTGACTTGGATGAACAGGTACAGACAGTGCTTTAAAGACATAAACAAAGGCAGACAGCGGAGGGCAAAACATGAAGTTAATGAGGAGAGAACAAGAGACAGGTGAAACAGCTAACAGAGGGTAAGCTAACTAGGGGGTGTGACACCACAACAACAACAAGAACCACCATGGGACCCCCCCCCCCCACCTAATAGTGGCTAACAGAACTGTGATGGCTATGGCTAAGTTAGCTGCTTAGCAACACCAGTACCTAAATGATGATACTAAACATGTTGATGTAGGCCAATGTAAATCTGTTATATTTTAGTGGATATTCTCAGCATGGAGATGGCACATTTGTGCCCCACAGTTCATTATTTTAACTGCGTTGGACATGCGTACAGCATTTTCAACTGCTCGCTTGGTTAGACGTACAGCGACGGGCCAGCCCCATGTTCACCAAACGAAGACTGCTAGGAGACTTACTGACTTGTATGGAAGATGTTTGGAATGTTTTGGTCAGCGATATCATTATCGTATGTAATAAAGGCAATATAAACAATATTACTTTTGAAGAACATGAAACGAAACGTTTGTACATGTATTGTCCAAATTGGGTTTCCAGTTCATATCGGGCAGTGACACTTCACATAATGGACTACTGAAGTTGTACTATTGAAGACTACTGAAGTAGCACGTCATCCAGGGATCTTTCGCGTCCTGGAAAAATTCATTTTGCTGCATACTGATTTGGGGCCAAATCAGTATGCGAGTAGTACGTAGTAGGCTATTTGGAACAAAGCCTCTGTCATGTTGTTCTTATAAAACTTTAGGCCTTTCATATCACAGGTAGGTGCCACAGTTCATCTCCAGTTTAAAAATAAGAAGCGGTCTGTTACTCAGCTGAAATGAGGGAGATGAGCTATGGGTTGCATGCCTTCTGATGATAACACTGGTGAGAATGACAGGGCACTGATTCGAGAGAAGATCCATGTACTTTTCCATCCTTTGTGCTATCCCCCCATCCTATCACGTCTCACTGATGAGTTCCCAGACAGACGGGAGTGTGACCAGCTCTGTTCAGAAGGAGATGATCAGATGACATCAGACAGTAGGGAATGATCTATAATTCTATAATATTTCATGGTTCATGCAAATTGTCATTCTTTAGACACAAATATGCAGACAGACATGGGATTCTGTTCTATAATGCCCAATATAGCTGTTAGCTATACGGAAACATGACCTAGGTGATGGTTAAAAACAAGGCATTTGTGAATCATATGGTGTTGGCATTTGACAGACAGAAAAAATGCCTCTAGGCTCTATTCCAATCAGATTACTAACCAAGATCACCCTACTAGTCACCAGTTCAGTACATTTGAACATAATATGTAAACCGTAATATGTTTACTGTTGAGGGTGCAGATTTGTATCTTTAAAAAAATAACAAATCCTAGGCTTTATGACCTATTTAAAGGAAAAATTGTGTTTAAGGGAGATTTTTTTTTATATCTTGTGCCTCGTGCACTCATTCATTTCTGCCAATTAGCATTTCTGTGAAGGTTTTTTAAAAAGTAATGAGATGATATTTAAAATCAGCATGATATTAAATGAAACATTTGCCAGATGAAGGTAAGTGCTCTTTATCAAGCTTCATCATAGGTTTAGTGAGAAATTTTGCATGCTTCAGTCCCATGTAATCCACTTCATTATTCTGCCTACGTGGCATATTTATTAATGGTGCTATTGTTAATGCGTGGTGGGGAATTCTAAATAACAATACAATTGCTTCAGCTCTCCCCTCCATTTGGGTAACCGGTGTCATGACCACCAATTTGTTGGGGCAAAGCCTCAGAGTGTAGCTTTAAAGGATTCTGATTCATTGAGTATGCCTTGCTATTTAATTAAGCCTTGTTATTCATAGTGTCTGCACTGACTTTCTCTTCTCTGCAAAGGTCCGATACCCCATGAAGCATACGACACTACTTTTGCTAATTTCAGAACAGCTTCAATTTGACAAATGTAACATAGTTTTGCCATCTATCTTCATGAACGTGCATGGCACAGACTGAGGACGTGCATGATTTCTAACATGCTCACTACCCATGAGTCTTAGAAAGCAAACGAGATGAGCCTCTCGGCTCATGGCTGACAAGCCAGGAAAGGTTAATGGTTGTGTATTTCCGGAATGTATTTCATTTGGATCCATCTTATCTGAGTGTGCGCTGCACATGGCTTTGCATATCTTAGAATTCATTAGCGCTCATTACTGACATGCCGTGTTGGAGGCAGAAGCACCGCTCCATTTAGGACACGTGGGCCTTTTGTGTCTCAAATGCCAAACACTTAACACGGTGGCACAACAGCGCAGGCTTTGGCAGGCTCAGGTCAGACCACGGATGAAGGAAAAGTGAGACGGGAGTCCGATGCTTGTGGATAGGAGGGATGACAGAATATCATTCAGTAAATATGTACAGCCTGTCTGCTACATTCTTCTTTGGCCTTGCTCCAAAACATTAGCTGGGGATTCTGAAGGAGAAAATATTTTTAGCCAGAAGTAACCTTAAAATGTAACTAACCATGTGAGCATAAAATGAGCTCAATAGGTATTTCATCACTGGGGATCGGACAGATTCAGTCTATTTGACGATATTTAATGGTGGGAGAAACTGTGAGCTTTGTACTTTTGTATGTGTGGCTGATATGAGTTGTTCTGCTGTCACTAGACCACAGTGTCATGCTAAGCTGTGCCGAAGATTGATATGGCGTCGGTGATGCTGACTTTACATTTCTAGGGTTATTGTGAAAGTTCTTTGTTCTCTGCATAAGAACCGAGTGCTGAGTCAGATGCCACAGGCTTCCCATATTTTCTTCCCATTATGCTACAGTATCTGCACTGCTGGAAAAAGCCTTTCAGACTGCAGGCCTCAACTTATATGAAAGTCATTCCATATGAGCCCAGTGTATCTGGTCACTGTTATGCCTTTCTAAGTGACTGATAGAAACAATTTAATTTAAGGTTTTGTACAGACATCCATAGTGGAGCCTTTTGGCTGACAGAATAAGTTAAATCAAATATCAATACATAAACGACACACACCACTGGACAGCATGTTCATTTAGTCACGTTCCATAATCAGAGGCGGTCTTTGCATAGAGGCGTGGCTAGGCAACTGCCTTGGGCCCCTCCCACTGCAGCCCACTGTAGGGGCCCCCTGACTAGCTAACTTATTTCTCGCATATTAATGTTGATGGGCCCCCTAGCTAATTTCGCCTTGAGCCCCCAAATTGCTAAGTCCGCCACTGTCCATAATCACATGCTTATATGCACAACCATCCCTTTCTTTGTTGATTCAGTAATGTTATGGACTAGGGAATAAAATATATTATACTTCTTCCTCCTACAGTTTTGAACCTTAAAATGTTTTCTTGATGGCAGTAACTGCAATACATGAGATGAGGCCCAGGCAGTTTCTTTTAGCCAATCTAACAGTCTTATTTTTACAGCTTTGAAGAAATGAGCATTCCTTGGATTCAACTTCAGAGCAGATGCCCAGGGGCTGTAATGTCCTATCCTCAAACTGGGTTGTAAGGCCACTGAACAACTCAATATTCAACACTGAACTTCAATATATCAAAATGCTTCAGACGGTTTAGCAGAAGAAAAAGGTAAAGATTTCCTTTTTGGCTTCAAAGGATTTTAACCACCTTAAACACCTTTTTCATCTTTGAATTTTAGTCAATGTAGTCACTGGCCAAAAAAAAAAAACATATCCCCTAGGGATTGGCTTCATAAGAAGTAAGACAATGGGTCTGTCCCAAATCCCAGTGAGATGTCTAAGTAAGCATTGTTTTTGTAGTCAGTAGGCAACATTCTAACCATCTATACTCAAAAAGCAGATCATTGAGACGCTCTAGTTAGAGAGCAGTTTCATCACATCTTGTTCTTGCCCAGTGTAAGCTATGTGACCGGTGTTTCTAATGTTGTCTCTGCATTTCAGCACAATGGATTCTGTTCTTTCCTTTTTTAATTTTATGTAATTTTAATTCTCGTGCTAGATAAGTAACATGTTGTGCTAAGTTTGTTAGCTGGCAATCCACAGTAGTTTGAGGCTTCAAAATCTACTAGCATAAATGCTAAAACTGTGCATAAATCTGTTTAAAACTTAGTTTGGTCACAAACTAACCTAAATGGTAAAATAAATACCATGTGTTTTTATATTAAGAAAATATTTTTAATGTTTCTTTAATATCCTAGAAACAGCAGAGAGAATTAGAATAACGTACATTTGAAAATGACTTCTCCAGAAACAAAAGTTGTGCTTGCGTTGAATTGTGGGATTGGCTTAGCGGCCGAGGAACCATTCGATGCTGACTTAAAATTTGGCCAGTTTAAGATATCTCAGTAGACAGCATATTTAACTAGAACATCTCAGTAATCTGCCTTATGAGGATAGATGACTGTTGGAATGCTGCCTACATAAACAGCTGCCTACTTAATCAATTGAATGCTCAGACAGCTCGGTTTTGGGACAGACTCAATGGAGACTGTTGGTGCTATGAGAAATGTGACTGGCATGCCACATAATTACTGTAGAAATTCTTTAAAGAAAATGACCTGGCCTTTGCAAATGAACTCATGTTGCGCCCAAGACGTATTTGGGGTTCTGCATTGCTTTGGTTAAGTCCATGGATGTTTTGCCACACTGGCAGTATCTGAGGCTGTCTCCTTTTGAGGTCATTTGTTGTGTGTTGGTGTCTTCTCTTTTGTCTGTTTTGTAGTAGATTGTTACCTGAAGTGATTACATAATCACAGGCTGAAACTGGCTGGTGTTTGGATGATAGTGTTTCTACTGTACTGTTGAATAAGTCGCCCCAGGCTGTTTGATGCCGGGAGATCCATGATGCATGTGCTTCATCTTTAGCTGATGAGATTCTCTGCTCATATTAGAGTTTACTGTTTGCCTAAGTGCAGCTTTGTGCAGAGCAACTTGTTTTTAGCTATACACACTTTGTGTCACATTGACACTGCAGGAGTGAGTGCCTTTGTCACATTTTTTGGTTTCTTTTTCACTCCTCTTTCAGAGAGGGCAAGTAAAATATGTGTATGTATTTTGCCATTTTTTAGGGACGTTAGCAGTTTAGGGGCCAATTTGTAGTTTTGTTTCTGTCATGAACAGACAGAAGCTTTTGAATTAACTTTACAGTTTTTAAAACGTCTAGCCAGTAAACGTCCAAAACCAGTGAGACATTCAGAAGATACAGGCGAACAAAACCAAAGAGTGGAATTCCATAACCAAATGTAGGCTACTGTTAATCCACCAGTGTATAAAACTATAGAAATTAGTTTGTTCACAAACTAACTTAAATGTAAAATTAATGCTGTGTGGTTTTATATTGACACATTAACACTGAAAAGACTTGGGTGATGTGGGGTACTGCACACTTAATTATAACAGACTTAAATTTAGAAATCACTGTAAGCTGGTATTTCAACACAGTGACTGAACAACAGCAGACTTTAAGAAAAGTTGCTTTATCTTGTATTCTGTTCATTCTGTACAGCTACAGTTTGTCTCAATGACTTAGCTAAGACTGTTTCCACTGTTACCACGTGCACGCAGGTACTTTCTCCCATGTGTGCTGCAAGCCATTTTAGAAAGGAATAGGCCTTTTGTTAGGCACCAAACAGTGTTGCTTTTCCTGTATAAGCCATTGCTCACATTATAATGCAAGTCATAAATCTTGTGAGATTGTTAAAGGGGATAATCTGCAGCTCACTCTGTATGGGACTTACAATTTACAGGCACTGGAAGGTGAATGAAAACGGTGAACACAAAGGGAAGGTGCTGGAGGGTGAAAACAAGTCTGTAATTACCTCTCCTTCCTCCCGCAGGAGAGCTCCACCCCCACCCCCACCCCACCCCACCCAGACACCACCCTCCCCCCACCTCCAGACAGCCGTTATTCTAGCTGAGCTTCGGCGTTCATTTAGTGTTTCCCGTGCTCGCCGTGTATGAGGTAGAGCAGCAGACCAAACTGCATGAGCATTATTTTGCAGCATATCTGTGCCAAGCATTAATTAAGTAAACATTTCATCTTGTGGTTTGGAGCTTGGGGTCTGTGTGACATCTTTTCTAATTTCACAACCTAACTGCAGGAAAGAAAAACTCAAATGCCTAGTGCAGATATGTCATTGGCCCAGGATTGGTTAAAGGCTTTCAGAACTGGAAACTGTAAGAACCCAGTGCAATTATGTTTAATGATTATTCTTTAAGCTTCTTAAGCATTTGCACAACTTTCTCAAAACCTAAACGGTTACATCCACAGATCCACAGGTTTACCTCATCTATAGGCTACAGTCATAGCATGGCATGGGTTTATAAAGTAAAATCTTTGGTTGCTTACTGCAGTGATTTAGGTTGGTTTTGATGATGATAGATTCTGATGTTGATTATGACTCAAATTGTATTATTTCAAAATGTGTTATTTCAAAGGTTTGGTTCGTCATTTAGGTTTAGGCATAAGGTTATTTAGGCATAAGGTTATTTAGGCATAAGGTTAGCAAGGAAAATGTATTTAAGGAAAATTTTCCCTCCTTATATTTATAAAACCAGTATATTATGAAAACATAATATAAATTACTTTGAACATGAAAGCCTAGAGATCTGTTTTTATTATGGTATCTGTCAATTGTGTTGCCAATTTATGACAGCTCTCAGCATGAAAACAACAAGAAGGTGTTTCAAAACGAGTAATATAATATGACTACTGAAAAGACTATTGTTGAAAGACTTTAATGTGCAGTGGTGTAACTCTGGAGGTCAACTGTTACACTATTTTCGCCTGTTTCATAGATCAAAGATTAAAGTTTTATGTTATCAAAATGCACTTTTGAGCCCTACCCTCTATAACAATAATGTAGACGAGTCTAATGTGCTGTTCTGGAGATGTAGATGTAAATCATATGTAAGATTGTGCTCATATTAGAAACCCTCTACTTCTGTTATCTTGCTTGTTGGCCTGTATCACAAATCCAAGCACTCCATTAGGTCTGCCCTATGTGTGGCCCATATGAACACAGATACACCCAATATTGTCTTGCACAGAAAAGCCTGTGATGCAGCATAGCTGTTGGAGAAGTTGGACTATTTCAAACCTTGCAGCATGGTTTTCATGTGGTCTCCATCGTCATCCAGAGAGCTTTCTGTTAAATGTGTATGTGCTGGTGGTCTGATCCAGGAGGAAGTCTATCTGTTTTTCTTTGTAGCTGTCCAACACTGAGTTCTTTATTTAGAAAATGAATTGCTTTGAGGGGCCAGAGCCAAAGGACACTTGGGATTTGTGTGTTGACATTAACACTGGAAAATAGAAAAGTGACACACTGTGTGTGAGGCAAAGTGAGAATGAGTAAAAGGGAGAGGCAGAGAGAAGTTAAGGAACATGACGGTCCTCTATGTGGACCTTTGTTGTACTTGTAATAATTGCACCTGTGCCTTCCCGGTTCCATTAAATTTGCTTCATTTTCAGTCATTGTGTGCAGGGATTTTCAACTCAACTCCCAAGGCCCTCGTGCCCTGCAGAGGTTTTACATTTTCTCTGGTCTAGCACACAGGACTCAATTGAAGAAGGGCTAAATAATGAGCTGGCGACTTGGCTCAGGTGTGCCAGAGCAGGGAAACTAGATCTCCCTGGAGTTGCCAACCCCTGGCTTTAGTGAATTGGCACATTATTATGTGTCCATTCTTGTGCTATGGTACAATTTGAACACAAACACCTCTAACAGTGTCAGATCGCATCATTCTGTAAATACCACAACCAAAGTGCAACCCAGAGTGTCACTACACTCAACCACACACTGTAATGCATTGCAACAGAAAAATCAAACTGCAGTGAGAGTGATTAAAAGAAGAATCCGAGCACTTTGCCGACCGCGCCAGCTGGTTTTGAGTACGCTTATGAGCAGTGACAGAAGACAATTAAACTTGTTGTTTGTTTGCATGACTCTCCCTAGCAGGAATCTTGTTGGACACCTCCGGATGTGATAATAGCAACACCACAGCTGGGTGTGTTTACGACAGCTTAAGTAGTGACTCTTGCCCACTGCAGTGTTGGACTACTCCAGCCCTCCCTTCTGGTCACTCCACATGGCCACACAGCAGTAGATCACAAGGACCCAGTACAGGAGAGCCGCCACACTCTCACGGCTTCTCACTGTCTGGAGCCTTCAAGACAAGTGAGGAGTCACCTGTATGTGGTGTTGCTGTGGATCCAGCATGGTCCAGATCAAAGCAGAGTCCGGTATAATCACCGGCCTTCTTTAGACCGATGAATACAGGGTCTAAACGCTCATGATGCAAATACACAGTCAAGTGTGACACAGACACACAACAGATGTAATGCAAAGATAGACACACACACACACACACACACACACACACACACACACACACAAAAACAAAATAATGTTTAATTATTAGTCCATATGTGCAGTTGGAGTTGTTATGTTCAAGAGTCCTTAACAACTGATTAAAGACTGATTAAAGTGCAGTCTGTTGTTACGATTGCTGAGGGGTAGGCGTGACGCAATTGCAAGTTTAGATTTAATTTTAATAAAGAAATAATGACAAAGCAAATGAGTGCAAACAGAAACGCTACACAACTAACGGAGAATGGAAAACTACAGAAACAGAGTACAGACAATACACCAAGGCTAGTAACCACATCTAAGTAAAATACAAACATAAGGCAAGCAACGGGACTTTGAACTAAGATTACAGAGACCTACAGGAAAAACAGCGAACAACAAAGAGAAAACGAACACACAAATACTTTAAGATATGACAAACGGAGGGGAAACGCTGAAGAGAAAAACACTTAACCAGGCTTGGGTAGACTAGAAGGAAGACAACGGAGAAATATGTATGAAACCGAAACTGGAGATAACAATACGCAAATCAAGTAAGAAACCGAAAATAGAGACAACATGCACATAAGAGCTTAAACAGAAACTAGGAATAAACGAACAAGAACCATAAACAAGGAGTACTTAGGAAACTATGAAGAACCAAGGGAGATGAAGAAGCACAGCAAACGACCGACGTCGGTGAATGAGACAGGGGGAACTAAATGCACAAGACGGAAGGGGAAAACAAGACACAGGTGCAAATGTTGAGGACAGGGGCGTGACAAACGGAAGGGAACTATGGAAACCGGGAAACAAGGTAGGGCTAGGGCGGACACAGGACTGGGGCGGAAGGTGGAGCTAGACGTGACTTTTTGTTTGTTTAATTGAAAAGTGAGCAAGTACTTTCACACATTCTGCATGATATATTCACTGTGGACTCCAGGTGATACAAAAAACAGACATATTGAAGCTTAACATATTTTTCATTTGTAGTGGGTTTCACATACCTGATTCTTTTTAGTGTCTCATACATGTGTTCCACATGTAAGATCTTCCAGGAAAATGAGCAATAGGACGTCATTTTTAAAAAGAAAATAATCAAATCAATGGTGTGTGCCCCTGTGGCTTGAAATCACAGCCTGCGTGACAGTTCAGCTAATTTAGAGCAGATTTAGGAGGAAGACGATGACAGCCTCTGTGGACAGATTGTGATAATGATGATTATAATAACTGGATGCATTCTACAACAAAATCACAGAGAGGCGATGAAGGCAAGAAGGATGGCCTTCGATGTTTCTCCATGCTGAACTTCACTAAACACCAAAAGAGCAGAGTGATGTTTCCTCAAGGCAATGACAAAGTCACACACAGATTAAAGATGCACCTGTTAAATTGTGACCACTTTGTAAATTGCACCAGTGACCATATAGATGTGATTCCGATTAGGATTGTATCTGTATTTATATACTGTACCCAAATCGTTTACTTTCAAATACTAATAATAATAATAATAATCTTTATTTGTATAGCACCTTTCATACATACATGTAACTCAAAGTGCTTTACAGTATAAATAAAAGAAACATTAAAAGGAGATAAGACAAAAAGACAAAAGGAAAATGTTAAAAGAAATAAAAGATAAAAATATTAAAATATTTTAGTAAGTAGACATTTAGTAAGTGTCCCTTTATTAAGGTTATTGGGAAAAGACGTTTGAAGTCCCTAAGGACTCTAAGGAAGGACAGTCCAACAGTACAAGTTCATCAGCTCTGTCCACAACTACAGTTAAGCTTGTGGTGTCAGGTTCTTGCACACTTCACCATGCACAGACAAACCTGAGCCATGAGTGTGATACAATGGCTCCCAAAAAGAGTATTATTATCAAACTTTAACTTCAGTTGACAATGACAAGAACCTGTGAGACTGCATCACCGGGAGGTTGTCTTCAGGAACACGAATCAGGCAGCTGGTGGTGTTTTGAGTTATGGCATCTGGCAACCACAGAGTGTGTGAGAGGCCAGCCGACAGCCTCCTGTCCGGAGGTCACTGCCATGCTAGACGACACAGCTACGGTGCTCATGGCAACCCTGTCGTGGCGGGAGAGGCACAACACGCCATAAATGGGATGCAGAATCAGCCATGAGACATGACGCTGGCCAATCCACTCACTCTGGCTTCCACTGTATGTTCTCTCTCTCAAGTGATTTTGCACAAAGTTCAAAACAAACCTCTCATTTTGGTGAAATGGTATTGACACTGTACAGAAAGCAAAAGAGGCAATTTTGAAACATTTTGCTCAACAGTCAGTGAAAGAATAATGAGATGTGGAGCAGCCCTCAAACATAATTACAAATGACCGAGCTGCGAAAAGAAACAAAGGGAATATATCACGCAGTCTAAACAGATCCATCAAGGCCTGGTTTGACACGTAGGCCACAGAAGCTTGTGTGTTTACCGTTTCCGGCACAGTAGAAGATTGAGGTGCCATACTTAATCAAGGGCCTTCTCAATCATCAGCCTGTTACCTGACTAATGATACATCATAAGACTTTCTTCTTCACAGGGCCTTGACTATCAGGGATGATCCCGTCAGGAAATGATTAGGAAATTAATTTGATCACCCTTGTGGAAATGTCAGCCCTCTGCCTCAATTTAATAGCAGCAGATGCTCTTGCTTAAAAAAAAAAGATGAATGTATAGTTTATAATGCTGCTGTGTGCTTGTGCAAATGTTCTAAAACTATCAGCATTTGGCACAGCTGTAGCATGATACAATTTTCCTTTACATCTCCAAATTAAAGCCTTAGAGAAAATATAGCAGCAATATAGTTAATAGAAAGCTAAGCAGAAAAATGAATGCTGTTTTACAAAGAATTTAGCTGGGGTACCTGGCAGTGCTTTCACTCGCCACTTAACAACAAGCTTTCAACAAGTCACCTTCATCTTCTCTGATCCACAAACAGGCCGTCTCCTGCAGTACTATAGCTCATCCTGGAGGAACTAGTTTTCATAGTCAACATACAACAAGAGAACACGTCATAATGCAATTACTTGATCTTTTTTCTAAAACTATTACATTTAGTTATGGACAAAAATCGCTAAATAAAAGAAAGCGTGTAACTCTGGTTTAAATATGCCACGAGAAAAGGAAAAAAAACATTGTATAAGAATTCTTGTTGTTATTATTATGTAACAATAATAGTTTGAAGCATAGTTGACCATAAATAAAAAGACAGCAGTTCACACAGGTAATTATTTGAAAATGGCTCTTTCACCACTTTTCAAAAGGGGTTTGTCAGAACTGTGTCATTGAGTGTGTGAGCACAGTACCCTCTCCCGAGCCGGCTCACTGCTCATCTTAAGAGCAATGCTAGTTCACCTCCTGCTTAGTCTCATTCACACCTCTGCCTTATCAAATCAGAAACATGGTGAGTGAACAGAAGAGGAAGCCTCTGATGAGACTGTCTTCCCTAGTAATCTGAACAGGCACCGGTTGGCCAGGTGTCATGGCTGATCCCCATGGTAACTGGCAACTGAAACCATCAGTTTGTCTGAGCAGATTGCTGGACTCTCAAGTGGTGTGTTCTGTATAGTAGAACTAAGGGAGTATTTCCTTTGTCTGTTTAAATTACCCTGCAGCATCCAAAATAGTGAAAAGGGACACTTCCAAAATATTGACTGCTGCAAAGAACCTCAGCTTCACAGGTGTCAACGTGCAACAACTGTCAGTGACTTCCTGCCAAATAAACCTGAGACTAAAACGGTCATGAACACAGCAGTGATGATTAGCTTGGGCACAGGATTACTGGAGAATTCAGGAGGGTCAAATACAAACTGGTTACGTATGCAAACGTATGTGCCAAAGCAGGCGGCCATGCCTCATCGTGACTCTGCTGATTTGGTTCAGTAGAAGAGTGGTGATGTATCTGAAACACGATCCCTTTCTCAAAAGAAGGAAGCTCTTTATCTGGGAAGTGCTGTTGACCCTTAGCTAACCAGCAGCCAAGGAGAAACATGAGGACTGGCGATTGTTATGGTAACTTGTTAAGCAGGTATAATAATCAAATGCAGAGCTGGTTTTGCTCTTTGGAAATTTTAAGTGACGTTTTTCTTCATCGCACTAAAACCTCAAGGATAACAGGACCAAAGTTTTGCTTTTTTTCTTCAGCATTTGACATATATGCATGTACACAATGACGTACATATATTGTTCACTATCGTACAATGTGTTCTCCATAGGACTCAAACCCACATCCTCTGTGTTGTTAGCACTTTACTCTCTCTGCTCCAACAGGTGAGTTATAGGAGTATAGTACAGTACTGTTACAGTATGTCCTCACATTCCAGAATCAAGATACTCAGCACAGAGGAGCCTCTGCCAGTGGGTAAGAAGATCAGGTGAGGAATTAAGTTTCAGTTCAATTTTAGCTAGAGGGGCCATCGTTATAACTGAGGTGATGGTTGATCTATGCGGCAGAATATGAGCCCAGGCAGAATTTTGGCTTTAAACCATGCACAGTAGCATCCACCTTCCCCTTCAAGAAACTAAGCCTTCGATACATTGGCTTATTTGAGATACTTAAGCCAATGAAATGGGTGACGTCACATCCCCTGCATGACTCAGTGATTCACTGTTCTCTTGTGTTCTTTGGCAGCACATTCCTCAGTAGCACATTCCCAGAGCTCTGCCTCACCTGAATACTAACATGTTTACCTTTTATCAGTATCATTATCCTCTATATAAATTCTTCCTGGTTTTCAGTATATCGCTGCAGCGTGCAAAGATACACCAAGATATGCAAAGATGTGCATTTATGAGCATTTTGTGTTGCGTCACAGATTTTGTGTTGTATAGCAATTAAAGTCTCAGCCCAACTGTCAACTTCTTGTTGTGCCTGCCTTAACTGACAAGAACCTCGTAACATTTGTATAGGATAGAGTTTTACCTGGTCTTAAACAAGAATGATAAGATCCAGGCAGAACAGCTACAGTCTGCAGTTGTCCACAACTCTCTGTGTGTGTGTGTGTGTGTGCCCCACCCCAATTAGCCTGGCCAATTAGCCCAGCACATTAGCCTGGCATAACAATTAGCAATTTTTTTGCATTGTTCTCTTAATTTCCTCTTTCATCATTGTCATACACTTTCTTTGAACATCTGATTGCAAAGACTACATGATGCATATGATGTAACGTAAAACTTACGCCATCTCGTTTCCCTCTAAGACATTAGACTGAAGGTAGGTGTACTCTAATGCCTCCACCGAGACTAAACCTTCATGACCCCAACTACATGTCACAGCCGGAGACAAACTGCTGAAACAAACACTTTCAGAACAAAGCTAGTTTGACAGAACAGTTTGGAAAACTGCAGTTAGAGTTCAAGAAGCAAAATCAATTATGCAAAAAGGAGAGGAAATGAACGAGTCAGCAATGTGTATTGAAGCAGGCAATATATGCTCTTCAACAGATGAAATCAAATTATTATTATTATTGGTTAATTTATGGCAATAATAATAGTTAATATAATTATTGTTAATAATTATATTAATAATATAGTTTCATTATGTAGGCTCACAAAAAACATTACTCTGCATTATATATGCTGGTATATTTCTGTTAATTTAATCATTCTAAATATATATACATATTCATGATTATGCTGAGCAAAAGTGCTTATCAGGGACTATTTTTTTTTTTACTCTGTCAAGCCTCATCACCTGGAAATGTAGGAAGGATATGTAAGTGCATTTCTCTTCACTAACCCAGTTCCTCCAAACTCCAATGACAATTATTTTTGTTGACAGCCTGCCATCATTCCTAATTCTCACTGGATTTTACCAGCATGTTTCAATTCTGGTTTCTTTAAGCAGCAGAGAAGATGAGCCTCAAGCCAATTTTGTACAAGAAAACATAGGGCCCTGTTTCCAAAATTCGCACCAAAGTATTATTCCCATCTATCTATGTAGACATGTTTGTTCAACATTGCCTGCAAAGTTAATCCATAAAAAACAAGCAACCCAAAAGAAAGAGCAGCTCCATTCAACTGGGAGATGGATAAACATGAAGTTAAAATCCTTCCCTAAAACCGACACGTGGCAGTGCAATGCTCCTATTACTCAACTAAAAGCACTTGACATACTTTCAAAGCAGTTACTCACGTTATAGATGTTAACTGGGATTATTTTTGTCACGGCTTGCCTGTACTTTGTTTTATATCGTAACAGGATTTTTTTCCTAATCATTTCATGATTAATCTACTTGACAAGTCATGTTGGCTTGTAAAGGCAATTGCATATAACATGAGAACTGTTAGAGTGCCCTCCAGTGGAGAATGATGGCTGAAAAGAATTGATTACTCTCGACAGCTGCTCAGGTGGGACACGCCAGCCTCCAGTTTTAGGCTGGATATTGTAATATTCCATGGTTGTGCCATAATAGTGTTTCCTTTGAAATTCCTGATTTTAAAATAATGAAATCATCAACCAGACTCCACAATGTTATCGAGGAACAGCAGTCATGAAATAACTTTAGGATTAACAGTCGAAGTTCTAACTAGGAAATTAAAATGAGAAGGTTCAGGGCATAAGCACTACTGCCCGGATGACTCAAAAGAGAACGTGCAGAGAATGCCCCAGTGATCACTCGTGAATCGGCCACATTGCAGTTTGTCCATGCCGACCAGCGTCATCCTGGCTGGTTGAGGCGGAAGGCCCTCTCTGGGTCCTCGAAAGTAAACACGGTCGAAGCGCAGTCGAACAGGAAAAGGGATTTCTTTGTTGTTGTTAGTGGTCGTGTCCCAGGTGTACATACAGTCCTCAGGCTTGCCAAGCATCTCCCACACATCAGTAATACCATCTGGTAAACCTCCCAACTTCGTTACCTAAGCCAACATAAACACAAACACACCAAACACACTGAGAGCCAAAATGATACAGGACAAAGGTCATTACAGAACGCTGTTATTCTCAAGAGACTAATGCAGTGTGATGTGAAAAGCAGGCCAGCCAAACACGGTGTCTCTCGCGCACACACCTCCCAGTCTCGAAGGTTGGTGTCACCTCCAAATATGACAGTGTGGTTGTCTGGGGCCTCCTTCATCCACTTCCACACCCTGCGTAGCTGGTTCAGGCGCTCCTGTGAGTTGGGCTTTGAGCTCTCCAAGTGGGAGGTCATGAAGCAGAGCATGTGGCCCGAGAAGCTTGCCTGGGGAAGCACACAGTGGCAGTGAAGGTGTACTTAGGTCCTCCATTGAGAACAAGAAACACAGCGCAGGTGCTTCATCAAGCAGTATGGGCAAATGTGGATAGTTACTGGGAACTCTGTAAGATGTACAAATGAAGGATTTAAAAAATGCTGCTTTAATTAGAATTTAATGAATATGAATTTAAGGGTGTCCTAAAACACCATTAGATGGAATAGCTGTTCAAATGGGTATATTGACTACGGGGTATCCAGAAATCATCATTTAGAACAGCTTTTGATAACGCTAAACAACAGTTTACCTGATCAGCCCAGACCTTGTTAAAGGCTGGACCCAGAACTAGATTTTATAATGAAAATGTCTTTCATTTTGCTTAGTTTAGTTGGTATTTATTTTCTTGTGTGGGTTTTGTTTGGTTATTTTGGGCAATGAACACTCCTGAAGATAAAACAGTTTGCATTGCATTCACTTTCACTTTTGTTCACCCTGATGCTGTTTTTTTTTGTTTTTTTTTTACCATTGTTCCTTTTTTGTTGTCATTGATCACCTAGACAAGCCTAGACAAGACATAACAAAATATGTGAGCTCACATTGGCTATTAGCAGATTTCTGCCCATTTCTGTTGTGGGAAATTTTACAATGTTGCTTTGAAGAAGTTCGACTCTGGATCTTCTGAGTAGTATTCCTGTAAAATATCCGACGTCATTACCTAGAAAAAAAAATTTTAATCAAGACCACATATACAGCACACAGATTTTGTATGTTCACCAATTCCAGTCCCACCTTGCAGAAACACATAATCTTTCATAACATCCTGCAAAATCTTCAGGTATGGTGGGATAAGCTCTTGCAACAGTACCACATCTGCTCGGTACCTTAAAAATGAGGAAAAGTCTGACATTTGTATTGTCTGAGTTCATTTATCTGAATTCACATTACACAATATGCACACTATTAAAAAAACCAATTAAGAACTTAGGTTCTACTGGGAAAACACTTACTTTCCTAAATACGACAGTAAGCTTGGGATTCGTTCCTTCAGGTCTTCAAAATCGATGCCATCTATGTTCCAGGTGAGCAGGGTAAGCTGGTTAGGTTCTTTGACAGCTGAGTGATCTGCAGATCCCTGTCCTTCATAAATTTGTGTAAGTGTGGGCTTGGATAGACGAGTCTGGGTTGATTTTGTTTCTGTAGCCTGAGTGTGAATGCACTGCATTTGAAGGGTCTGAGTTGCCAGTGTCTGGGTGGACTTATCATGGTGGGCATCTGTCTGAGTTGATTGGTCACAGGTCGTCTGTATGTATGAGTGCTGGGCGTTTGTGTGCTGCTCTGGATAACCATTGGACTGAGATGTTGGCTGTTCTGTCAGTGTCTTTGCAGAACACTCTTTCTCTGTGCTTTGCCTCTTCTTTTTTGTTTTTTTCTTCTTGCCAGGATTTACTTGAGCACGCGCCCGTCCAGTACTTTTATTGCTGTCTCTGTCGCCCCCTGCTGGAAGGGCTGTGTAGGAAAGGCTGTATATGGAAAATTTACGTTTTGGATTTACAGTTACTGCTTTTAGTAAACATCCCAGACTGACTCACAATTTTGGACAGAGGTCATTCATCAGCAGTGCAAGCAAAGTGTATATATATACCACGTTTAGGGCAATCTATCAGTAAACAAACAGTGGAACCAAAACCATAAAAGAGTAACTGGCCAATAATAACAAGGTATAACTTTTAACATGTTAGTTACACATTTAATATAAACAAACCTTACTTATAAACTGCCCTTTGTGAGTTTAACAAAGTAATCTCGTTAGATTAATACCATTTTGTGTAATGTGTTTATTTAAGGATATGAAAAATGAAAAAAACCCTTACCTTTGTTCAAAGTCTTGCTTATCCTCCATTCCAGATGTATGCGTTCAGGAAAAGTCCCCTAGATGCTGAATAAAGTCACAGCACCAACTTAAGAGCGGTCTGTTCTTCTACTTATCTACTTATTAGTTTTCGAGCAGCTATTGACCAAACTAATGACTGTGGAATTTGGTTACACCCACAACGCAAGACTGTTTAGTCATATATAGGCTACGTGAAACGAAACTTACTGTATACTAATATTTTTGTTGAATATAGTAAGTCTGATTTTAGTTCCCTTATAGAACCACCAATGATATATGGGAAGGTCTCCCTAAATTCCATTGGTCACAGGTCGTGTCTGCCAATCTGGTTTCGATTTCGCGAATCGTGACGTCTAGTTTCCGCGTCAATGTACGGTTTTCATACGGGTTTCGTTTCAAAATAAGAAAACGGACGGTATCCGATTTTGTTTCCAAACAGGAGCGTGGAAAATATTATACAGTTTGTGTGAGTTGCATGAGACATTATTATTATTTCTTGTTATTTGGCACCAACAAAGAAAGTAAAATTATTTGGACGCTAAAACAGGCCAATTATTTATTTATTTAATATGTTATTTACTTTCGAATTAATAGTTTGTATACTACATGAGGTAAATTTCGTTGGTTGTTTTGTATTTTTACTAATACATCTGTCGTAGCTCGTCTTTGTTTGACCTTTACTTTGAAATGCCACATCAGATCTTCTTGATCTTACATGAGTGACATCTCTAGGTGGTGTTCTACCATTTTGTAGTGAAATTATTCAGTGCAATCAGAAGGATTCCTTTTAATAACACTGTAAATATAAAACGGTGTAAAAGTAACAAATGTAATAATTTAAATTTACTTTCAAGTTTTTCATTTTCATAGACATTAAATACAGTTTTATTCATGATTTATTAGTTCTGAATTAAACGATTTACTTGTTTATTTATTGTTTTTTTTTTACTCATTCTGTACACCATTTAGATTTAAATGTGGAATCACAGGCAGCATCACCCATTACCGTTATGTATGGTATACGCGCAACTTCGCAATTTTTTCGGGGGCTGGCTTGACCAAGATTTTTTAAGTGAGGGCTGGCTTGACCGCAGTGTCTCATCCTATCTAAATTACGGTGGCCAAGAAAACCCATCGCGCTGCAAATACACAAAGCAACTTCAGAATGGAAATGGGCTACAAAACAACAGAAGTGTTTCTGGACAAATTATTATAAGCAACGACTCTGTAGATTTTTAACCAGGAACAAGAGTTGTGTTATATAGTATCTCATTACGTTGCATGAGACTGAATCTCTTTAAATGTAACTAGTTATATATTTAGACACAAACTAAGTTGCCTTCTGGAGTCACTCCCGTTGCCATGGTTTCAGGCTCTGGCCCCACCTCTCGATGTCAGTTTGCTGGCATTGGACGCTCTGGGGGAAAGAGCATCATGGTCTGTCATGGTCTGCCTGATTCCTCGCTCGGGTTCATCTGTGTATATATGTGTGTGTGTGTGTGTGTGCATGTGTGTGTGTGTGTGTGCGTGTGTGTGTGTGTGTGTGTTCGTGAGTGTGGTTCTGTGTGTGTCTGTTCATCTGTGTCATTCATCTCACCTGTCTCTTGCTTCGTTTGCATTTGTGTCTTGTTGATGTGAGTCCATTTAGTGTATGTCAATGTTGGCATTGCTCGTCTTTGTTTGGTTAGAGTCCCTCTGTGTCATACATTTTTGTGTTTGCTAAGTGCTAATGCGCTATTAATAACTGCTCTCACCTCTGCCTCCTGCCTCACCCTAGCAATGTTACACAGCCCTTAATGCAGCGATGTCAGAAATGGTATAAACCCCATCAACAGCTTTCAGTAGGCAATCTAGTGCTTTTCGTGGACGCTTCTGAGGTGTAGCGTAAATTGCTGTTAAACGAGGAGAGGTAGAAGAGCTTGGTATTACAAACTGTTTTTTTTACCACACTCATAACATGCTTACATAATCCAATCTCTGTGAAATAGCCCAACTTTTTGCTTTTAAATTTACACTATTTTGTTTCTGTGATTGATCAAAAATAAAAAGCATAAAACAGAACTAACCAAACGAGTGTGTGTCAAACAAACAAGCTAAGCCATGCTTGGCACCTACATGAGAAGTGCATTTATGTACACTGTGCTTAGGTGACCCACCATGACTGGAAACCTCTTTCACCCTCTCCACTGAGTCCACTGAGCTATCAGTGATGGACCTGACTTGGACACTCATCACTTACCAGCCATCAGTTGTGCTGGTCTTGGTGTGAGGAAACATCTTCACCAGGTCCAGAGTCCACAGTTGCAGAAGAAGACAGAAGAAGATACAGAGTCTTATCCTTCCTGGCTCAGGCTCATGATAACCTACTGGCACAGTGTCCTCTTACACCAGTAACAGCTTGTCTTTTGCCACTTGCCCAAAGGGTGCTTGGCACACTGTGTCATCTTGGAGCTCCTATGCTGTGTGACGTTGTGTTGTTTGCCATAGCATCCCAGTGCTGAGATTGAGTTCCTCTCTCTCTGCTTCAGCATGGCGCTTAGTTCCACTGACAGCACAAGTATCCACTCTCCTCGCAGCTCCCAGCTCTATGGAAGCAACAGTGAAATAATTAAGGCGTTCCGGAGGCAGATCTATTAACATTTGTGGTCCAGTCCCTTCTAGTGCCAAGCGCAGTTGTGCTGTGGCTGCCCTGCGCAAGTGCAATGCTGGAAGATCACTTACTCTTCGGCATAGTGAGGCTCCCAAGCCACTTGACTATAATACTGTGCAAGAAAGAGATGCAACATCTCTGCCATCAGTGCCACTTCCATGTTGAGCACTCTCATGCCAGGCCTCTTCACTGTCTGCTCCACCTAGCTGTCTGCTCCACCTAGACGTCGGGGCACTCAGCCCTCTGTACCTCCTTACTCTGCAATGCATCTCATTCACCATCTGCCCCTGAGCTCTTTGATTTTCCACTTAGTGTTTTTCAGCTTGGGAGCTGCATCTCAACTCTGGCACCAGTGTAGCATCAGCACAGAAGACTCAAGGAAAGACATCTGATCAAGGAAAACCACTTTATAGTGATGATGAAACCTGTAAAAATGCCGACACACAGCAGAACAAGCAGAAAAGGAACTGAGCACTAATGAGGAAAAATTAAAGGTAATTAAAATGGGGAAAGATAAAAGGTCCCTAAAAGGCCTGCAGGTCATGAAGACAGCTTGTTATACACTAGTCAAAATTAAAGGAAAAAGACAAGACTAACCAGATACACTCACACAAATCAACTAAGAATTAACTGTTGAGTTCAGTGTTTAGTTAGGGAATTTCTATGGTTTATCATTTTATTATTTAATTACATTATTTTATTTTATTACATTATTTTCTCATGTTTATTTTCTTCTATTTATTTAATGTCTATAAATTCTGTAAAGCACATTTGTTACGCTGGGGTGCAGGATAAGGACGAGGCATGGAGTCCTATCTTTGGCACAAACGTCACTTTTATTGAACATACAAAATAGCGCAGACAGCGCAGGTGTAACACACATCTAACGTGAAGTATGACTACAACAAAGACAAGCACAGAACACTATGCAAACACACATTAAATAGACAAAACCACATGAGCCTCGAGTGATCACGAGACGAGCCACAGGTGAGACCGATTAACACATTCAGACATATCCACACCCACGAAGATCCACAGACGCAGACGTCTAGACGTAGACGACATAAACATACGCCCAAAGGGGAGGAGTCACGGGCTGTACCGTGACAACTTTGAGTATGTATGTTGAGTATGTATGTTGGGTATGTATGCAAGGTGCTATACAAAGAAGGATTATTATTATTATTATTATTATTATTATTATTATTATTATTATTGATAATAATAATAATAATAATAATAATAATAATAAATCATATTGAAACTTTAAATAAAGTCCATATAGAGGTGTACACACAAAGCATTGAAAAAGTTAGATGACATATTAGCAAATTACCACAACTGTTACGGTGGGTCGGCCGAGTGGCCACCAGAGGGCGCGTGTACCCGCTCATGCACGGACACATCACACACCCCCTAGCACTAGGCCACTACCACGCTCACAATCACCTCATTGCTAACACCTGTGCATGGTTGGTGTGCTCCCTTTATCTTCCCACAGGGCGTGCAGTCCAGTGCTGCACATTCCTGAGGACAACGCGCTTCCTCCGCGAGTTGCACGTCGCACGAGAGGAGTCCTTCGTTTTTCCTTTTGTTTTGATGGTTCTCTGCTCTTCGTGAGCCTAAAAGCTTCTGTGTGTTATCGCTGCTGTCATGGATAATAAAGAACATGACGCACAGCCATTGCCTCTGGCCGCCTCTGTTACCCCGTCACAGAATGTGCAGCCTGGAGCGGCCGGAGGCAGCGAGACGTCGCCTCTAGAGGTACTGGCCTTTCAGGGCCAGGCCATAGGAAAGCAGCAGCAAGAACTAAACGAGCTGAGGAATGTGATGTCCTCCATAACGGGTTGTCTCCAGGCTCTCTCTACACAAGTAGAAGCAGACCGTAACACACGGGCTGCCCAGAGAGAGAGAGTGCCCATCTCCCCTCCTGAGGCATACGGAGGAGAGCCAGAGGGCTGTGAAGGCTTCCTGGTACAATGCCGGCTCTATTTCACGTATCAGCCACAAATGACGGATCAGGCCAAGGTGGCGTACGTCATTTCTCGCCTCAAGGACAAGGCGCTTACATGGGGTGCGGCGCTTATGTCAGGGGACTCGCCCCTCACCCAAAACTATGACTCGTTCATTCGAGGACTCCGTGAGGTGTTCCATCATCCGCGCCAGGGGCGTGCATGCGGGCAGAGCCTACTGCGGTTGCGACAGGGCACTCGATCTGCGGCCGAGCACGCCCTGGAGTTCCGTACCCTGGCCGCAGGGACGGGATGGAACGACGCGGCCCTCACGGACGTATTTTTGTATGGTTTGAAGCCTGAGTTAAGAGCCGAACTGTCCTGTCGTCCCGAGGAACAGTCGCTCAATGAGGTGGTGAGACTGGCGATCACCTACGACCGTCTGCTGCAGGACAGAGCCAAGACTTCCACCCCTACGCCTACGCTGCCTGTTCCGACGCGGGAGCCCACCCAGGAGAGAAACCAGGTCGAACCTATGCAAGTGGAAGAGACGACGGCCCCGGCCCGAGACCCTGGCTCTCGGGGGGGTCGCCCCCGGGTGAGTATATCCCTGACTGGTAATTTGCTTACCTGGCGTGTTCAAATCACTTACGGGGATGTCTCTCTTGGGGTTTCTGCGTTAGTGGACTCGGGATCGTCGGGGAACCTGATGCGGCGGAGCTTGGCGGAGGAGCTTGGAGTTCCCCTGAGGAGATTAGACCAGCCGAGGCGCGTGCACGCACTGGACGGCCGGCCTGTGGGCGGGGGTGTCATCTCACAGCGCACTGCACCAGTCCGTCTCAGCATTCAGGGTCGCACCGAGTACATTAGCTTCTACATCCTCCCCGTCACGCGTCACGCCATCACTCTAGGGCTTCCCTGGTTTAGATTGCACAATCCGATAATAAACTGGATCACAGGCCGTTTGATAAGGTGGGTCACGCCCCTCCGTAGGGATAGACTCCCTCCCAAGGTGCTGGCTCAATCAACCAGTATAGAGAGCCCCAACATCGCGACTCAGCAAAACATACCCTCGCAGTATTGGGATCTGAGGGAGGTGTTCAGCACGGCCAAAGCGTCACGTCTTCCTCCTCATCGCCCCTGGGACTGTTGCGTAACGCTCAAGGAAGGCACCACTCCTCCTCGCGGTAGAGTCTATCCTCTCTCCCAGGAGGAGGAACGCATAATGAGTCAGTACATTAAAGAGGCTCTAGCTCAGGGCTACATCACTCCCTCTACCTCGCCCGCCTCGGCCAGCGTCTTCTTCGTAAAGAAGAAGGACGGGGGTTTGAGGCCATGCGTAGACTATCGAGGGCTCAATTCCCTCTTAGTCAACTATTCCTACCCACTGCCTTTGGTGCCTTCGGCACTGGAGCAGTTAAGGTCAGCGAATTGGTTTACTAAACTGGATCTGCGCAGCGCCTATAACCTCATCCGCATCCGCGAGGGGGATGAGTGGAAGACGGCGTTCAGTACCACCACTGGGCACTACGAATACCGGGTCCTGCCTTATGGCTTGGCTTCTGCCCCGTCGTACTTCCAGGCGTTCATAAACGAGGCTCTAAGGGAGTACCTGAATAGATGCGTCGTCGCTTATATCGATGACATCCTCATCTATTCAAGCTCCTTTGATTGACATGTGCAGGATGTACGAGCAGTCCTGGGCACTCTCTTGCGCAATCGTCTGTATTGTAAGCTAGAGAAGTGCGAGTTCCACCTACGGGCAGTGAACTTCCTAGGCTACACCATCAGGCCAGGCTCCGTACACATGCAACCGGGCAAGGTAGAGGCGGTGGTCGGATGGGCGCAGCCTCACACACGGCGCGAGCTGCAGCGGTTCATCGGCTTTGCGAGCTTTTACAGGCGGTTCATCCGTTCGTTTAGCCAGATAGCGAAACCTCTGACTGACTTATTACGCGGGGGAGCTAAAAACCTTAACTGGACCGAAGCCGCTGCCCGAGCGTTTGACGGTATCAAACAGGCTTTCGTTAAGGCTCCCGTGTTACAGCAGCCTGATCCCAAACACCCGTTCATCGTCGAGGTTGATGCTTCTAACGTCGGAGTGGGAGCCGTGCTGTCGCAGCGCCTCAAGAAGCACGGCTCGCTACGTCCTATAGCTTTCTACTTCAAGAAGCTAACAGCGGCGGAATGCAATTACGGGGTCGGTGACAGGGAGTTACTGGCGATGCGGCTAGCCTTTGAGGAGTGGAGGCACTGGCTAGAAGGAGCCAAACACCCCTTTGCAGTAATCACCGATCACAAAAACCTGGAATACCTAAAGAGCACGAAGCGCATGAACGCACGCCAGGCGAGATGGTCTCTCTTCTTTTCGCGCTTCAAGTTTCAGGTGACGTACCGGCCCGGTCCGAAGAACACTCGAGCGGATGCCCTGTCCCGCTCGTTTCCCGGGAGTGCGGATTCCACCAGCGACGAGCCGGTTTTGTCTCCCGACTGTTTCGTGGGTGCGGTGGATTGGGAGATCGACAGAGCCATCGCCGCCGCCAACCCGCACCCCAGATGTCCACCTCACCGAAAGTATGTGCCTCCTACCCAGCGTACTGCACTGATCAGCTGGGCACACACATCTGTAGGCACGGGGCATCCGGGAACAACCAAGACTGCCCAGCTGCTGGGCGCCCGATACTGGTGGCCCGGTCTGCACCGCGACGTGCTGGCGCATGTAGCATCCTGCCCTGACTGCGCACGGAGCAAAGTGCCCCGCACTCCGCCTGCAGGTAAGCTGCTCCCTCTGCCTGTACCGGCGCAGCCCTGGACGCACATAGCCCTGGATTTTGTGACGGACCTCCCTTCTTCAGAGGGCAACACCACAATCCTGGCGGTCATAGATCGCTTCTCGAAGATGGTGCGTTTCGTGCCCCTGCCCGGCCTGCCAACCGCGTGGGAGACTCTGCAGCTTCCGGATCGGCCTGCGTATCGTGTACACCGGCTGGTTGACTCCCGTCGCAGAGGCAGGGGGCTCCAGTACTTAGTGGACTGGGTGGGCTACGGTCCTGAGGAGCGCAGTTGGGTTCCGGCCTCCCGGGTGCTGGGCCCCTCCCTCATCGCCTCCTTCCACCGGGCTCATCCTGACCGTCCTGCGCCTCGGGGTCCTGGGAGACCGAGGGTTCGTCGGCTGGAGGGGTCCTTGGGGGGGGGCTCTGTTACGGTGGGTCAGCCGAGTGGCCACCAGAGGGCGCGTGTACCCGCTCGTGCACGGACACATCACACACCCCCTAGCACTAGGCCACTACCACGCTCACAATCACCTCATTACTAACACCTGTGCATGGTTGGTGTGCTCCCTTTATCTTCCCACAGGGCGTGCAGTCCAGTGCTGCACATTCCTGAGGACAACGCGCTTCCTCCGCGAGTTGCACGTCGCACGAGAGGAGTCCTTCGTTTTTCCTTTTGTTTTGATGGTTCTCTGCTCTTCGTGAGCCTAAAAGCTTCTGTGTGTTATCGCTGCTGTCATGGATAATAAAGAACATGACGCACAGCCATTGCCTCTGTTACCCCGTCACAACAACAGCATTAATTATAACGAAAAACTTCTTTCTCAATCTTTGCTTTCTTTGATACTTTCTTAGATACTGCGCTGTTGTGCTTGAACTTTATATAGCGTATGGTTTCCCATGTTCTGGATTCAAAAACCATAACAGAAAAAATTGTGTATTATTTAGACTATATAATATATAAATGTAGAACTATATTATATGGTATTTTAGGTTATTATTAACAACATATAGTAAAGGTATATGACAATAGCAAATGTGCCTAGTGTTAACTTTCTATTCTTGTTGTTGCTTGACAATCATCGAAGTGTATATGTTGTTCAAGTGATGAAAGCGCCTAACAGAACATATACCGCATCATCATTTCCCTCCGCCCTCCCTGTTTAGTTCAACGACACTCCCTCACAGACGACGACTACACCTCATCTCAGTGTTTAGCCAAATATCACTCAAAACATCAGTATTTATTTATTGGCACAACCATGACGATGCTGTTTTAGCAGTAATATAGTCTACAGTCTGAATAGAGCGCTAAGGTACGGAAGGATGGTGGAAAATGATGCTGTCGTATCACTTGCGGTAGGGTCCATTTGGTACATCGGAGGACAGCCTTTTATCAGTTGTCTGTTTATGTATTATTTCTTGCCTGCTATTATTCGTTGCTTCCGGGTAGTTAAAACTGTTTAATAGGTTTAAGATGAATTCGCATGCGGCGGTACGTCTGAGAACAGATGGGTGGTTGTTATAAAAACGCTCGCGTCAGCAAGCATAATTAAGTTGGTACTATGTTTACTTATTCTTATTAAATGGTGTCGCTGTACGATCGGTCAATCCTGGTTAATTAAACAAAAACTATTTATGTAATCCTTCGTCCAAAACTACTCACATATGTCTATAGGGAAAACGAAGAGAGAACTATGGGGTTTTATGAGTTATGCAAATGATTGCTATTCCAGGATATTATTTTTATTATAATGTTTTATGACTTGTTCTGCATTTGACAGACAGACTTCATGTATGATTCAGTCTGCCAAGATCCTGTCCTTCCTTATCAGCTCAGCTGTGAGGGAGATGGCAAATGCATGCTTACTCTCTTTTTAAGAGGCCTTTAATTAGGTCATAACCCAGTTGGATGAAATGATTCAAAGGCAATATTTAGTGAAAGTTTAACTCAAAGCTAACACACAGATCTGCTCTTCACACTAACCTACTGTGTGTTATGGTGAAAGCAGCCTCATTCATTCCCAGAAGGTCCAAACAACCACTTATAGTCCTAGTAAGTCTGAGCTGTCTGAGCATATTCATGGTTGAGCTGCTTCAGTCTTGTCTGTGTTTTTTGTTGTTATTTATCTAACCTTTTATTTATTTATTTATTTATTTAGAAAATGACACATTGAAAAGCTGATGATCAACAAAACCAGCCTCTCTGCTGAAGCTACAACGGCATCATGATCTCTGTGCCTTCCTTTCTTCTCTCTCTGCTATTCCACAGCATAAGAGGTAAGATTATTTAATCCACATTTACACTGAGAGATGTGCCAGGATAACTGTGATATTGTGTAAATACAAGCTGCACCCTGCAGCTCCAGTGCTTGTGTCTCCCGTAGGCGTCCTTCATACCATTAATCCTTTGGTGCTTCACGCTATGAAGTCTTTTACCATACGACATGATATGGTGAAGATTTTATCTTTTGTAGAAACATGCATAGTTCGATCGGCTTTCAATAATTAATGGCAGATTTGTTTGTTAAATGGATGCAGCCATCTGGTGAATAATTTTATGAGTCATTTTGTAGCTGTCTGTTAGCGCCAGATGCTTCTGCCTTTATGTTAAAAGCCTGTGGGAAGAATGATGTTTAATCCTACAGTTTTCTTTACTTAGATTTTCTGTCATTTCTATTTTACATATTTGCATTTTTTTCTTACTGTTCATGATGCCGGTTATTTATTTATGAAATACAATAGGATTTGGTTTACAGGATTTATGGATTACTGTTTACTAGAAACTCAAGTAGTCCTTAGTCCAGGTTTGAAATGTAAACATTAATCACCCATTTCTGGTGCTGTAGATGTAGTTGCAGGGCAGTGCTGGCAGGGGGCGACATATTCTGAGACTGTCGTGTCTCCTGAGCTGAGAAGCAGCAGCATCCTGCGGGTCCCGGAGGTGATGTCTCTTGCCCAGTGTGCTGGGGCCTGCTGTGACCTTTTAGGCTGTGACCTGGCCTGGTTCTTTGAGAGACGCTGCTATGTTCTCAGTTGCCAGCACAAAGAGAACTGTCAGCCAAAAAAGAGGCCTGGCACGGACTCGCTGCTCGCCTTTCTACAGCGCGGCCCCCCACAGACTCTGGTCCTCCAGTCCCTTGTACGGGGTGAGCCGTACCCCAGCCACTGGCATCCGCTGCCCAAGCACAGAGGCTCAGAGGATCCACTGAAGGACCTGGCTTTGTTGGAGGGCATTCAGGATTTGGATAACTCGGCAGTGGACTATGCAGAGAACTACAGGACCACGAAGGACAGGGGAAGAGATGATGTCGGTGAAGACAGATCCAGAACAAATGTAGAACAGGAAGAAAGCCCAGGAGTTTCTGATTGGCCTGCTCTTCAAGAGCGAGATGGATTTAACTTATCGGAGATGGAGGGAGGAAAAAGAAAGCTCTCTCTGATGGGTGCCAAGGAGGACAGTCCGATCGCTCTGACCCCTGTTCCAGCACTGACAGACGGAAGCAGGACATCTCCCAGTCCAGCCCCGCCTTCATGGAGGCCTTCACCATCCACTGTGCCCACTATGGAGGTACGTCATACAAATAAATCATACTGATCATTTTACAAATTAATTTAAAGCAGGTTCCAAAGCCATGTTCTAAAAACAGATTTACAAATAAAATTCTTCTAATTTGTTATTTGGCACGATCAGCTGTGTTAGATTTGGCATTAAACTCTGGGGTGACTCAAGAAGACATTGTAGGTTTCTTGTCGGTGTGTGCATCTGTGCTCTTAGCTAATGTGCTGAAATAGCCACTCTGTCATTGTACTTGTCCTTTTAATGTTCTTAGTCAAAATAAGAAATGGCCAATGCTGATCCTAGGGTCAGGTGCCTAAAGTTAGACTGTGAACGATGTGATTACTCTGCAAAAATTTACATTTGCTTGCAGTAAGTCATTTGGCATTGTGTAATGTAACATCTGTAGTCTGGACGCATAGTGAAACCGTATACCTTCCTTTCAGGATGAGGAAGACCAGTTTAACATCTCCATCACAAGCGTGGAGCCAACAGCCGTTCTGCAGGGGATCAGCACAGAGACGTCCAGTCTAGACCTAGTCAGCAGCTCGCTCCCCTCTCAGCCTGATATGGAAACCACATCCCAGACCACCTCCTCACAGCCAGGTACCCTAAATCCATCCAAATGGGTTATGACCCTAAGAAAACCCTAGTCCCCATGTCCCAGTGAAGCCATTGCCGTCCGTGGCTGGGAGTCCCACGGAGTAAAATTGGTGCTGGTCCCTGGTTTTGAGGGGTTGCATTTCTCTGCCTCCTGTCAGTCATTCCAACAATAACCGATTGTGGACATCTGTGTGCTAGTGCTTGCTCATAAGGGCACTTAGTACTTTCCTCCAGTAATAATTTCTTCCTGCTGTTTTCAGGAGTGCATTGTTCCCTTTTCTTAATTATAATGTATGACTACATACTGAAAGAGACTGCATGTCTTTGTCTCTGTCAGCACAAACCCTTGTTGTGTCTGTTGGGAGCGTTGGTGAAATAACACCGCCTGAAAATGAAGTAGAACTGACTGCCTCGGTCAGTTCAGAGACTGAAATGGGTATGTTATTTTCTTTCCTCACGCCTAAGCAGAACCCAGAGCAAATGGTCAGAAGGTTGTTGGTTCAAGCCCCACCATTACCAAGTTTTATTTGTTAGGCCCTCAAGCAAGGCACTTAACCCTTGATTCCTTGAATTTAGCTTGTTCACAGTTGTAAGTCTATTTGGATAAAAGTATCTGCTAAATGCTGTAAATGTTTACTCTCAGAGAGCCCTTACACATATGAATGGAGTTTGGTGAGCTCACCAAATGGACATGAGGGAGTGATTGAAGGAAAACACAGTCAGACTGTCAAAATCTCTGAGGTAAGACCTCTCAGTAGAGATCTGCTGGCAGGATTTCAATAATATCAAATACGTAAACATTAAAAATCTTTTGTTTCTTGTGTGCCTTTGTTAGCTGTCTGCAGGTGTGTATGTTGTCAGAGTAAGGGTGACGGGAAGACAGGCTTCTGGAGAGAGTGTTGTCAACTTCACAGTGCAGCCTGGTACATTTTCCCCTTTCTGGGTAGCATACAAATTTTCTGGCAGTTTTAAATGTCTGCTGCTTAGGCCATGTTAGTTCACGTTCCAATCCTTGTCTCATTTGACAGAGATGGAGCTGAATATGCCTCCCAGATCAGTCGTCCAGCCCACACACCAGGACGTGCCTCTCTCAGCTGCCTCCGCTGCCATCATCAACGGCAGCCGTACGTTCCTCACTCTTATTTCTGCACTGGGCGAATAAAGAAAGGTCTTCACTTATAGAAATGTAAACGATTGCATTAGTCAAGACAATCGATGTAACCATGGAGAATGAACCTGTGTTATTGGGATTTTTAGTGATTGCTCTTTGTCATGGTTTTTCCTCTTCTTTCTCTCCCAGAGAGTTCGGACGATAAAGGAGTAGTCAGATACGTGTGGGAGCAGGTCAGTGGACCTCTGTGGGAAGGCGTGGCCCCTATGGATACACCTGTACTGAGACTGCAGAGCATCTCTCCGGGAGAGTACACATTCAAGTACGATCAAAGCCCCTGGTCTCATTCCCTCCTCCACACCAGGCCGGAAGCTCCAGCAGTGCAGAGTGGAATAGACAATCTGTGCTTTGGTACTCCACAAAGATACAAAGGTGTTTAAACAAAAGGAAGAAGGCAATTTCCTCAGGATTTAATCAGGCCAGTTTGTGGTGTATTGCTATGTTTTCATCCCTAGAGTGCACTCAGCTGTCTACGAGACACTTCAACACTGACTCACTCCCTGCTAGATCGTTCTCCCTTTGAGGCTGGCTTAATTTGGCCTGTCCTGATTAGCTTGTGGGTCCTTAAGTGTTCTGTCCTGATTTATGCCATCGTGGTTTAGGCTCACCGTGACTGATTCGGAAGGGCTAACAGACTCCACGACTGCCACAGTGCGAGTCAGGCCCAAAGATGATCCCCCGGTGGCCAGGGCAGGAAGCGACCAGGTCATCAGTCTGCCCCTAAACCACCTCACTCTGTGGGGCAACCAGAGCTCAGATGACCATGTCATCAGCAGCTACCTGTGGAGCCTTCACCCCAGCAGCCCTTCCAATGCCGTAACCATGCAGGTAACAAAGCATGTGTGCAGAACAGTTTTCATTTTGAAAAGAAAGACCAAAGTGCACTTCCATTTTTAGCAAACATCACCAGCAAACAATATTAGACAAAATTTGTAAGAAATTTAAACAAACATTTAAACAAAAACCAAAAAAACATGCTGCTTAAAGAACACGAATCATGGCGGCTGACGCTAGTGGGAGTATGCCATACCTCACTTCAGGTACATGAGGAAAGGTGCCTGTATACACTCATGGCTGTGTTTGTTGAGTTTGTTGTGTGTTTGTTGCAGGGGGTGAGATCTCCAGCTTTAGAGCTCTCTGATCTCCAGGAGGGACACTACTCATTCCAGCTGACTGTTACTGACTCCAGCGGCCAGCGGGACTCAGACACCGTCTCACTCAGCGTGCTCCCTGGTAAATGTACACGTACACGCTCCATACCTCTGCAGATTTACAGCTTCGAGAATGACCCAACACAAATATTTTTGAAATCATTTGAAAATATATTTTAGAATTTGTATGTATTATATTTATATTTTTTATGGCATAGACCATTAAAGGTTGAGGCAGATAGATATAAAGCAATACAGCTGAAGATTTGTTGCAAAGTTGAGCATGGCACAGAGTCAACAGGATGTGATGTCACAGAGAACAGAGCTCCCGTGGCTGTGGCAGGACCAGACCGGCAGCTCCTTCTCCCAACCAGCAGCATCACACTCAATGGCAGCGACAGCAACGATGACCACGCCATCACCAGCTACCAGTGGGAAATCCTCAGGTACGAGCCAATCAGGAACCCAGGAACACACAGCCCCACTCCCCAAGCCCAGTCTAGTTTCTTATTGGGCATTGTGAGGCATTGATCCTGGAAATCTGTGTTGCTGCAGTAGCAAAGCTGCACTTGTAGGCAGGGATATCTTACAGGGGCTTTAAAAATGCCAATTTGTGTGCATGTTCAGCTGGTGTTTTATGGATTTGGGAGAAATGCTTTGTGGTGCAATTACAGCTCTTGTGTCTGATTTATGAAGTGGCCCTCCTGGTTCAAAGATTAAGGATGCAAACAGTGCAGTTGCCCTGGTGACAGGCCTCAGAGCCGGGAGTCACAAGTTTCAGCTAACTGTGCAGGACCAGCAGGGGGCAGCAGACAGTGCCGTGCTCACGGTCACAGTTAAAGAGGGTGAGGCCACTCACACAGCTGTGCCGAATTCACACACAGCGGCAGTAGTTTCTCGTAATGGTAAATGCTGAGTCATGTAAATGTTCATTTTATACTTGACGTGTTCTTTATGTCCATACAACGTACAGTGCTTGTTTCCCCATAGCCAAAAACCTACCTCTAGTAGCCCATGCTAGCGGTAGTCACACGCTCACCTTGCCAAACAACTCTCTGGTGCTGAAGGGCTCTGTGTCCAACTTTGGCTCTGGTAACGTGTCCTTCTTGTGGCTCAGAGACAAGCAGAGTCCTGCCGCAGGGGTCAGTACACTTCTCACTTCTCTTTCAGTTCTGCATTTATTCCAACACTTAGCTCTGTGTGAGTGTGTGTGTGTGTGTGTGTGTGTGTATATGTGTGTGGTCATGTCTCTCTCTCTCTCTCTCTCTCTCTCTCTCTTTGGAAGCAGGATGTTCTATATGCATCAGATCATCAGGCCTCCCTCTACCTGGCCAACCTGGTTGAGGGCACGTACCTGTTCCACCTGCGGGCCACAGACAGCCAGGGCCGCTCCAGTACTGCAACAGCCACAGTGGAAGTGCGTCCTGGTAGGGTCTTCCTTCTGCATGTTCTAGGAGAAACCACCGTTACAAGTCTCTGCTCACAAATGTTGGAAAGCAGAGTTTTCTTAGCATTATTTTTTGTCTTTAATTAATTCTACTAATTTAACGTCAACATTTGAACTGTTTAACCAGAAAATTCAGTGGTTACTGGTCTCAAGGCTCTGAGCCTTTAACGTATGCACAACAAAACTGGTTCCTTTGCTGAGACAGGAGTTGTGGATGATGGAGAAACTGGGCGTGTGTGTGTGTGTGTGTGTGTTCAGACGTTGGTGAACGGGAGCAGGTGGAGCTGGAGCTGCAGGTGGCTGTAGCTCAGATCAGTGAGCAGCAGAAGGACACTGTGCTGAGACAGCTAGCAGCGCTGCTACACGTGCTGGATGCAGACATCGCTCTGAAGGGTTTGCGTGGGCAGTCCCATATCAGGTAGCGTGTCTCCACCTCAGAGGTAGCCTACCACCCTGCAGAGCTTGGCTTCAAGCCTAATCCAACAGCTCTGACTGGCATCTTTGATTTGAATAACTATTGTGCTATATGGAACTCCTTCTCCAAGCGCCTGAATGTATGTTTCTGTGTGTTTGGACAGCACTGTGTTCAGGTTCTCAGTACAAGGCCCTGATGGAACAGTCCCTGGTCCAAAACTAGCCCGGCTCTTGAGACTTCAGTTACTGAAGGAAAAAACAGATTTCTTGCTCTTCAAGGTCCTCAGAGTGGACACAGTCAGTGAGTAGCTTGAAGTGACCGTATTTGACCACTTCTCATATGAAAACACGACTCCCTCTATATAAAGCAGTAACACTTCTTTCTCACTCTAGTGTGCCCACAAGCACATGGGTGCACGTTTTCCCCTTTGCTGTGGTGGCAAATCTTGGCCCCACTTTCCAAGTTCAATGTGTGATCGGTGCGATCATCTAAAATGAGAGCGCCTTCAGTGTGTTCCTACCTTTACCATTTAATAAAGAGCTTTGTGTTACGATGCTTTTGGCAAATTTGGCCACATCCAGTGTGTTTGCTGAGCTGTTCTGGCCATGGCCGGTGTGACCCCATCAGTAAAAGCTGCAGCTGTGATCCTCTGTGGATGGAGAACCCCTTTCGACACTTCTTCGATGACAATGAGAGCAACTGTGGTGAGTGGCACTGTTACACATCCAAGATGCTTCCATGACAACAATGAACATGTCTTGCAAGAGGAATTTAAGAGCTTTTTAAAAAAATGTATTCAGTAATGCAGATGATTTGTCTGAGTAAATAAGTTATGGATATTCTAAGCCTCCCTCTCTTACAGACTGGAGTGCACTATATGTCGCAATCTGCTGCATAGCCGTGTTCGTGTTTCTTGTGTCTTCAAGCTGGGTATGGTGTAAAAGGTACTCATCCCTCGTCTCATGCACAAGCATACAAGAATAGTGCACTTTAATAACAATTACTTAACCCATTAGTTGCCTAGATAATTGCAGGCTCTGTTTTTGATATGACCTGTGCTGTTCTGGCATATTCAGAGGGAGAAGGACTAAAGTACGGAAGAAAACCAAGTACACAATACTGGACAATGTGGATGAACAGGAGAGAATGGAGCTGCAGCCAAAATACAGTGAGCCAATAAGTGTGCAGCTGTTTATTTAAGAAACATGCCAAAACAGTTCAAACTTGGTTTCAATGTCTCCTGCAGACATCAAACACCGGAGTACAGAACACAACTCCAGTCTGATGATGTCAGAGTCCGAGTTTGACAGTGACCAGGACACTATCTTCAGTTCCGAGAGACCGGACAGGACCAAGAACCGAGCCAACGGCACAGTACCGAGCAAGGACTCTTACAGCCTGCACCCTGTGGAAGGCTGACGCTCATCTCTTCATCTCTTCCTTGACTTGTGCCTAGAATGTGGCAATGGCTTCAGCATCAGGAGATCCAAGTTCTGCAGTCTGGTTAAATGCACTGACTGATCGGAGGTTCCTAAGGATTACAGACTTGTGGATGTAAATAACGTTATTTATTTGGCCCTTCCTACTGTTTGCTGGCTGCTCCTGTCCTTGTTTTAGATATTCCCAACAGCTAGTGGGAAAACACCATCAGCTATTTTTTAAAATGGTCAAAGAAGTATAAAAATACACTGTTGTCTATTAAGTGAACTATTTTCCAGGTTTTTTTTTTTGGTCCAAAAGCTCAATTTAATATTATATAAAATGCAAGTTAAAGTAATCTACTTTATTGCAATGCAAATGTTATGTGATGCTACATCTAAATGGAGAAGCACTGACAATCACCATTGTGAAATATATTAACAGTAACATAATAAAAGACTACACTATGCTTGTGATGAGACTTAAGCCAAGAGCACTTAAGCCATTGGATATCCTTCTAGAGAAACTTCTAGAGTACATTTAAACATACTAAATACAGATTACATATACAAGTTAAAAATATTGCATTGCATCAAAGTTCACCTGTAATAAATATAAAAACAATCGTCAATTTTTTTAATGTTATTTATTTGCAGTCGATCTGCACATATACCAATGGTCACTGTTTGAATGACACCAATTTAAAAACTTTACATGAAATGTAATTAATATCTAATCCACCCAGTAAATTATACTTTATTTTATAAAAAAATATCAAGATTCTACTTCAAAAGAGTTCAGTCATATTTACATGTTAAGTCCACAAAGGAAGAAGAGTCACATGTTTACATTATCGGGTCATTTGGCAAATACAAGGTTACAACAGTGCAATGAACTAAATATTTCTGATTTGGGTTTTTAAATGTTAACCTTTTTTTTTCATTGGAATAAAAAAAAGATGAAGTACCAGTACTTACTGTACTGAACACAATTTTAAAATGTCTTAGTCATACGACACCTACACCACATTTACATTAACAACAGTTTTAATAAAGTGCCATTCATTTTTTTATTGTGCATTTTCTGGCACATTAGAGTAAAGAAATATCCATATTAAAAGGAAGGATTACAAGTTAGATGTTAAAAACATGTATTCTGTAACCTGTTTCTAACTGGCTCTGTGAACCGATGTGATTGCTGAAGTGCTTGCCTGCCCCAGCGGTTACCCACGGAGCCACGGCATTGCCACCGTTCTCAAGTCAGTTAAGAACAACATCAGCTTTTGTGCTCTCTTACAAGACCTGACCCAAGTAAACAGGGCTAGAAAGCAATGGGCCTCCTCCAAAACCACATACTGCTTGCTACAAATTACTATCGCCATGGGGAAATTAATAATGGGATATTTTAGGAATCAACGTCATATACGAGGTATAAATTGGCTGAGGCTATAAGCACAAGTTGGTAGAAAATATGAATGGAGTACTGTTTTTACGTACTACTTTGGATGGCAGTATGTGGTTCTGGATGCTGTCCTTGCTCTTGGCCCGGCTAAGTGCGTTGAGAACAACAGAACAAACACTAGTTTGGCTGGAGATCTCCAAGGACAGGATTACGAGTGTCTGATTTAGAGTGCAAGTCCACCAATACACACATACTTCACCTCCAGATACTCATCCACACCATACTTGGACCCTTCTCTGCCCAGCCCTGACTGCTTGACTCCTCCAAAGGAGGCTTCTGCGGTGGAGATCAGACCTTCATTCACCCCCACCATTCCCACCTCCAACTGCTCCGCCACTCGCCATATCTGGCTTATATCCTGAGAGAAAAAATATCCTGTTGAAAGACAAAGCATTGATGAGCTTGTTAAGATCATTAGATACGCAGCCAAATGATACCAAAAGGAACTGCCGATTCAAATCTCAAATGTTTCCAGTAAATGGTCAAGTTATTTTGGCACATGCAGATGCACAAACCTGCTAGTCCAACTGGAGATGCATTAGCAATGGCGAGCGCCTCCTCCTCTGTTTTGAACCTGAATGTGGTGCAGGGAAGATGTGACAGCAGGGAAGATATGAGCTCAACCACATCTTTAATTATTCCTAAGCAAAACAAGCAGGCTAGCTAAAAAAAAGTAATTTACCATGAGCCGAAATCTGTAACTTCAATCTAGAGCTTGCCATATGATGCAATACAACGAATCGCAGATAAACCATATGAATGATGTGCACCGTATTATGAAAGATTCTGTGATGTTAACTCACTTCATAACTGGTACCAGGGGTCCGAAGGTCTCCTCGCGCATACAGAGCATGTCACTTGTGACGCTGGAGAGGAGTGTGGGCTGCATGAAAGAACCTTCCAGTCTCTTCCCTCCCTTCAGCAACACAGCTCCCCGAGACACAGCATCTGCAATCTGGTGCTCCACCTGAAAGACCATGAGCACTCTAAGCCTCCTGTCCCCACTCTACGGCTCTTAGCCACCACAGGCTACGCAGAAGAAACATGCACGTTCAAATGTTCTTTCTGTACTAGATCTCGGCTGTGGTGCTGATGCGTAGCCAGTCAGACTGTCTGCCTTACGGGTCTGCACACATTAAAGCCACGTTCAGATCTAATTTGACCAGACTGTAGGCAGGGAGAGAAGCATGTTGCGTTTGCTTAATTGGGATACAATTCCACATGCAGGGCTTTAGAGCAAAAAGACTCAGCCATGCTGAAATCAATCCTGCGTTAAAAGAGGACACCGGGTTTGTGATCTCTGAAAGGACTCTTGGATGTTTGATCTTTCGCACATTTGGAAGGAGTAAAAGGGGCGGATCAAACTGCCCACACAAAACCAGCATGGCCGGTCACATCCGTGGAGGGAAAGATTACGGTGCTGGCGACTGCTCGTGGACAGGGCACCTTCTCTGCAGCTCGGGCATTGATGAGGGGTCCCTGTGTGGTGGCCGGGTCGGAGCCATGGCCCAGACGCAGCTCTGCTTCCATGGCCCTGCCCAGCTTCTCCACGAACACATCATGGATCTTTTGCTGCACCAGGAACCGGTTGGAGCAAACGCAGGTCTACAACAAAGACCAGGAGTGAGTCTCAATCAAAGTGTATAAAAGCAAGAACATCAAAAACGTAGCATTCGATTCCTCGTTCATTACGTTTATTGGAATCATACTTGGCCTGAGTTTCTGAATTTGGAGGCCATGGCTCCAGCGACAGCTTTGTCCACGTCAGCACTGTCGAAGACGATGAAGGGCGCGTGTCCCCCCAGCTCCATCGACACTCTCTTCACCGTTTCTGCAGCGTGTTTCAGCAGGATCTGGGTTCAATATATATATATATATATATATATATATATATATAAAATGCCATGGTAATTTCTTCATCTCAAATAATTTATTGCCACAAAAGCCCAACAACAATGGTTGGTATACCCCAACATGTTAATGTCTCAATAACTTGTCATTTGCCCTTGAGCATCAATTACAGATTCACAAAGGACGTCTGCATCTACGCCATTCTGAGACTCTACTAGTCTCTATATCTGTTGCAACCTGCTGATGATGCTCTCTGACACTAAGCTCAGTGGTCATTTCTGTCTAAGAAGATACTGTTAAATTCTTGCAATGGTGAAGAACTGCTGATCAATTGATGTCAAAATATGAACAGCATAATTAAATTAAACCAGGAAATGTATTGGTCGACTCATGGATTAAACACCTGTTGCTGTTAAGCTTCTCATTAGAGAACTGCAAGATGTGCAAAAAGCACTGAAACGATCAAGAGTTGGACACGTGCATTAAAAAGTTTAGAGGAGGTCACATGAAGTTCACCTGTAACAGTCAAGAGTATGACACACACACATCCTTTAACTGCAACACTGCATTTGTTGCATTTAATAGCACTTCAGCTATTGAGGAGTGTCAATACCTTGCCAGTGGCAGTTGAGCCAGTGAATGAGACTTTGGCCACCAGAGGGTCTGTGCAGAGGACTTCACCCACAGCACTGGCCTTCTCCCTGGAGCAGGGCACCACGTTGACCACTCCAGCAGGGATCCCAGCCTGGGCTGCCAACTGTAGAGGTAGGGCTTTAGCTTTTCACTGTAGCCTATATCAGGTGTACTCCCCATCCTTGGTCCGATTCTTAAGGCAGCGGAAACAACTGATAAAACAGAAAGTGAGGAAAACAAAAACCTGCTGGAACCAACCTCAGCAAGCGCCAGAGCTGAGAGGGGCGTGTCCTCGGCTGGTTTCACCACCACGGTGCAGCCCACAGCCAGAGCCGCTGCCACTTTCCTAGTTATCATGGCACTGGGAAAGTTCCACTGTGAGTGGAGAAAAGACCAATGAGACGTTCAGACCTTAAGAACCGCAAACTGAACAGAAGGTAATGTTCAGGGCGCAGGAGATGCCACTCACTGGGGTGATGATGGAGGCCACACCCACTGGCTGTTTAAGCAGTAGTATTTTGCGGTCTTTGACAGCAGGACTAACAATATCACCATAGACACGGCGGGCTTCCTCTGAGAACCACTCCAGAAATGATGCAGAGTATGCAATCTCACCTAGGGACTCTTTCATGGGCTTCCCCTACAAGTGCATAAATGCAGTGCTGTTTGAGACAAATACTCGTGTCTTTCCGGTATCTTGGTTCTGTAAGCTTCCTAATGTGCATTCATGAACTGGACATAATCCATTGAATATGAACATATACGTAGAGGCATACTGATTATTGTTTATGCACACTACAAATGGTAGCCTATATCCGAGGACACTATTGTATACTAAATGCCGAATAACTTACACTAAGCATACACAGAACAGCTGTCTAATGGCAGAATGCAAGTGACTGTGTACTTCATAATAATTCATAGTACTCACACATTCTGCTGTAATGAGCTTTGCTAAATCCTCTTTGTTCTGATTGACCAGGTCAAACCATTTTCGGAGTAGAAGGCTTCTTTCCTGAACAGTGTGTGAACGCAAATATCAGACACGAATTTGACATAAACAGAAAAAATACTTATAAATAGGAATGCATTAAGGATCAGAGTCTGGCCATTCAGGTAACTTAATAAACGCTTCCACACTGCTTATGTCAAGATAAAAATTAATACAGATGTGGCAATTGCTGTCATTAGCCAGTTAGCCAACTATAATTTTATTGTAACGCGTCGAACTGTCATGCAAAAATACTCAGCAGCTCAGTTACCTTTGGAGTCTGACACTTCCACGAGTGAAAGGCTTTGTGAGCAGCAACAACCGCATCTCGGGCTTCCCGAGGACCAAAGTCAGAGACTTGTACCAGTTCCTTGCCTGTTGCTGGATCCAACACGGGAAAAGTTGAAGCAGCAGAAACCCAGCGCCCATTAATGAACCCCTGGGTCCGGAGCAGTTCTGCACAGACATCGAGCGTGTACGCACGGCGGGCCATGTTAGGCAGTCCCGGACGGATTCGGTTCAGAAAACACTTACTGCCTACAAGATACAGACTGCCCATTACAAGAGCACGTTACAATGTTGACACAAAGCGAACGCGGAGGGGTGGATTATTCACATTAGGCTATAAGACCACACTCTGCAAACTGAGAGCCCAGCGAAATGTAACCGGCTATCTGGTTCAAGTAGAAGCTGTAAGTGTAACGCGATGACGACACAAGATGGCGGTTATTAGTGTTACGTCAGGGATGCACGGCGCTCAACTGAGCCGTCAGGGGTTTGTTTTCAGGCTATAGTAGTTAGGGGCGAATGGTTTTCTACGCATTACAGGAGCAACAATTAATCTTTATAATACGTCTTCGCTTCATGAAACAGCCATTATACGGTTAGTTCCAAATTTTAGAGGACTTTTAAACGTTAATTTGATACTAGAAAAACTTTTAATTTGAAAGCCGTTGCAAGGGTCCACTGTAGATAGCGCGACTGTCAGCACGGACAAAAGATAAAGTGTACAAGCAAACACACGTATTCTAACCGTGGTATGCGTAGTTGTGGTTGTGGTTCAACACTGTACTTTAATCAACCACAAATCTAAACTAATTTCCCCATAACTTGCCCTGAAAATGTCTTTAAATAATTGTCTGCAATAGGTATGCCTGGATATAATACTTTCTAACATATGCACATGTGAGAAAGACAACAATTATTTTAAAACAATATAAATGTTTTATTTGAATTCATTCAGTTAGTTATGTGAGGTTTCTTTACAGGAGAATCCTACATGATGCTATAATGTTGCTGAATAAACTCATTCAAAAAAAAAAAATTGAAACAAAAATATATATATAAAAAACCCACATTAAGCAGGCAAAATATTAGCTTGCACTGATGATAAAATATACCTATTAAAGAATTAAAATAAAACAGACAAAATATTTACATGGCAGTGTATAATCTGACTGTATATTACACACATTCCAAGGAGTTAGACTATCCATTATAAAAGCAATCTACAGACCAAGCAAATCAATATCCACAAAAAGTAATCAAAACATACTATGAAAACAACCAAAATCAAGAAAGCATATCAAAATATGTATGTGTTCTCACAAATATGCACAATGCAAACAAGAGCTCAACCATACCCCCCTTCCACACACACACACACACACACACACACACACACACACACACACACACACACACACACACACACACACACACACAAAACCAATAAATAACTGGAAGAATGATACTTATGAACACTTCTGTGAAAATCAGCTGTATATTCAGTCAATCAAGTCAGATGCCCAACACATTGAGTTATTTTAGAATCAAAATTTAGGACAAAATCAAATTTCTTTGGGAGAGCACATGTAAAACTATATGCATGTATAAAGGTACATATATTTGTACATGTACTGTACAAAACTATACACATATTCCCAAATGTAAAACTATACAAAAAAGGATGCAAAGCTATTCAAGAATTCTGTATCAAAATAAAGATAATATAAGCAAACAGTGAGCAGTGTTTTCCTGAAGGGGAAATTGTACACACTTATGCGTTCCCCGGCATTATTACACTGGTCTTCAAAAAGTGCTCTCTCCCTCCTGTTAGTTTAAGATATTAACTGCCAAGAGAAAGAAGAGCAACCTTTGTGAGACAAAACGTTTATATCAGAAAAATGTGAGGATCTCTTACCTGCTACAAATCACATTCCTAGCTAGACAACTGGCTTATGATGATGGCAATCAATATGGATCTGCAGCTGTGCTCTTTGTAGAGCTTTCATTAATGATGCTCACTTCATAGTTTAATGTACATTGGCCACAGCTCTCATGCGTTATATGGACTTGCTTCCCTTGTAAGAGGGATTATGAGAAAGAAAATATCAAACTTGAATCTAACCACATATCTTCTGGTTTTGGCTGTTTTCTGTGATTTTAGTAACTGTCATTATGCATTTTAAACAAATATTTACTTCATCGTAAATTTAGATGTGACCACAATGTCTTTTTGGCATGCGTGCTGGGGTCTTATGACTGTCTCAAAATCCCTTGCTTTATATCTAGTTTTGGAACAGGTTTCAATGGTCCTGCCACATATTATAATTTGCTCTTAAACAGGTGGCCTGGACAAATAACAAAAATGCTAATGTATTTGAACAACTGTTAAATCTGATTTGGTTCGACATGCAATTCTTTAAAGTACTTACATTCTTCACAGTCTGTTTGATAAAGTCTTTTCTGTCTGTCAAATCAAAGTCAGGATATAGGTCATAAACCTGAAAGGAAGAATTAAAAAAATAATTAATACTTTGTGTGTGCCAACAATTCTTTCAGCTAGTTCCAAGTGTAAAGTGTATTAAGTGTATATGATTAATAAAGCGTTTTAAGTACAAGTACATACTTGTTGGCAAATCTGCTTCATTGTCACTTCTTCCAAGTTTGCATCTTTCAGGAGGTCCTTGATGGCTCCTTTCAATTGTTCATTCGTTGGTGGTTTTTTAATCATTTTAATTAGTGGCTCATCATCATCATCATCATCAGAGCTTTCACTTATCACTGAAATAAATAAAAATCTCTATTGAGCTCCTTGAGCCACACTACTTAATGATGCTAAAGCAGCAAGGTTTCTGATTGGACATGGTTGAGCTTCCATGTAAAAAGGAACACATTGACATCATTACCTAAATGTTACAAACTCCAAATCAAGTGCCTGCCTTACAGTACCAATACGTAGAAACTCTGAGTTAATCTCTGTGCAGTTTTATACAAGGCCTGTACACAACATATGCTTTCTAAGCTTAAGTTTTGTTTTTTTCTGGAAACCAACACATTGACCTGAAATGTGTTTGCCAAGAGGGCCGGAAGAAACTATATTTATCATAAAGTCTCTTCAGCTTTACTTTACTGTTTGATTCACACCGATTTCAAAGATCCAAAATAAATAAATAAACAAAGTGCATGTGCCGTTTACCTTGGCTCTTGCGGGCAGTATTTTTTTTTCTGTTGCTACTGCTGTCTGCTCTTTTGGCTTTAGGAACAGGCTTAGCTGGCACTTTCTTCGGGGCCACTTGCTTCTTCTTAGTTTTACCATATAAGGAATAAAATGGGTCAGTAAACATGGGCATACCAGAACAAATTTTAGTTAAAGGTTCGTCAGCCTTGATGAAGACACACACTAAAACCTGGTCATTGAACGTTTCTAATTTGAACCTTTTTTAAACTGGTGTCTTCAACAGAGTCATCATCTGACAGGGACTGGTCAGAAGTGTCCTCAGCTTTCTTCACCGTCTTCTTCAAGGTGGATTTCTTTTTACTGCTGTTTTTCTTAGTCTTTGAACTCTGCTGTTCAAAAACAAGTTTCTGTGTCATCTTTACATGAATTCAGACCATGCACAAGACATCACACAAAGCAAGATTGGCTATTTTGTCATTTCAGCTGCATTGCTAATGCAAGCCGTGTCCGATATAGTACAGGCTCCCACAGCATTGTGTTCTTCACAACACAGAGTTAGTTCAACAAAACAATCACACAACTCACTTAATTTTAAAAGAAATTCACCCTTTCATATACAAAAGATAGTAGATTTTCTGTTCATAACATACTGTGCCACATATTTACTAATCCTTTATTAAGCCAGTCCATCTCTAGGACCACTCGTTGTCAGATACAGTATCTAGTGGGTCATCTGGAGTAGCCACGGAACACCACGAAATAACGACAACCTAGTTTGTTTCTTGTGGGCTGTCCATGACACAAAACATGGGTTAAAACAAGCTGTTTAAATTTGGCTCCATTATACACCTGACTAAGTGTCATTATAACTCAGGGGTCTGACTGGTTCACACATATATTGGTGCATACTATGTTTTCTCCTAAGGTTTATGCTCAAGAGATGCTACATTAGCACAAAGCCAAACTCAGTCAGCACACCCCAAACACAAGGGACATGGGCGAGTAGTGGCTCGTTTAAGGGAACAGGCACTCAAATCAGCCACTGTTAGCAAGGCTGGTTGGGCAGGGTATGAAGGAGCCGTCAGGTGTTTCAATAAGACCCCAGGTCTCAGGTCTACATTTCCCTTGCTTATTACTACAGTCCTCTTAACTCGTCCTGCTGTATCTGTTGGTTAATGCAATACAATTAAAGATGTGCCACTTTTATTAATACTTCTAAATGAAGCTGCACACGTTGAATGGAGAAGTAGGACGTGTTCTCACGGCAGTCATGCACAGTTCACATGGCTTTTCTGACTCAACCATTTTGAAATTCATCATTACATTTATCTTTGTATCAGCTGCAAAGTTTGTAATTTCAACTTGCCAATTAATCTGTAATCATGACATCTAATCCCTGCATTATAATTTACCTCCTCGTCAGGACCATCATCAGAATCCATGTTTTTTTCCTCCTCTTCCTCAGAGTCACTATCATCTTTATGTTTTGGACTGCCGGTTACAGATGATTTCTCAATGTCTTCATTTTTAGTTTCACCATCATCTTCATCCTCATCACTACTAGAGTCAGTAACAATTGCTTTAGACTTTCCACTTTCTAATTGTGGTTTCTTGCTCTTGGATGCTGTTTTCTTCTCTCGCTTGGCATCCTTTGCAGTTTTCTTCTTTTTTTTCTTTTTTAAAATTACAGGCTGTGTACCAAGGAAACACAAACAACAAAATTAACTACAAATCATTAATTCAAAGGTTTGCTTACAACCATGTGCATCCTTATTCAATTTGAGAATATAGGTCTCACACCCCGAAGGAAATTAAATCAAGTCTCTCACCTTCCCCGAGTTTGTCGGGTTTATGAGGAACTGCATAATCCTATCAACCAGAACACTTTGAATTCCACTTCTTTCAAGATCAAGAATTTGACAAATGGTCTTGAGTTGTACTTTGGGGAGCCTGAAACAGACAGAATTCAAGATTGACAAATTCTACATACCAGCAGTGAATAAAATAGCAGGCTTCAAGTCCACTACTAGCATTAATTTTCAATATGCTTAGTACATGCATACATTTTATCCATGCGTTTCTTCGAAAAGCACCAAGATAAAACTATCTACCTTGTCATTTTTACCCTCTTTTTGTTGTAAGGGTCACTGTCAATGTCAAATGGGAAGCCATTAAACAATCGAATGTGTTTCCTGAGTGAAGATACCTATTAAAACACATTGAAACATTAACTTGTATAATTTTGTAAAGGAATAAAATTGCTGACATGTTGATGCGTTATGTATATGCATAGCTGTCTAAATGCTGTCACACGTAAAAATGCTTACAGCTCCTGGGCGATCATATAGAATCTTGTGAAGAGGTTTCAGCTGTGGGGCTTTGAGCTTCCCGATAGCGTGATTCACCCGAGCAATGTCTCCCAGTTTGTCCCCTTTTCCTATACTCTCAAATTTCAGTTTTTCTTTTGGTTTGCCCATCTGCAAGTCAAGTCTTTGGATCGTTTTCTTTTCTCGTTTTCCTTCAATGATTTCTCCTTGGTCTGCAACAAGGAAAGACAAAAAAAATGGCAAACTTTCTATGAATGAACGTTACATTTGACATTAGTTAAGACTTTAGTTGGTTTTAAAACACTGGAACATACGTATTCTGCTCTTGGGTTTGTGTGTCCATGGTTCATCTTGCTCCCCTTTGTTTGATGCATCATTGGCCTCTTTAGTGTGGTCCTCTTGTACTGCTGATTCCATCCTGATGTCTTGGACGAGACACCTTAGTTTCCCATGCACTGCCAGATAAACATAATGCGCTTTAAAAGGGGGCCATCATATCTAGCGAGCTATTTCTTTAAGGACTTCTTGCATTTTATTAATGTGCGAGATACTTGACGATTGCAGGGCAGTACATTGTTCAAAAGATAAACACACTCGGCTAGCACAGCACGTTAGCCGAGCTCCATAGCAACGCGTGGAGGGGCTGGCCAACTTGAGTTAGCCACCAAGCTAGCTAACCCACGCTAGCCGAGTTTATTAAAGACGTGCGAATACAACCCTCAGCATTACCGCCACTCAAACCCCAACAAGTGTGCCGTCGAAATGCGCAGCGGCCGCGGTCCACTTCAAGCAACTTTGAGGTGTTTCTAACGCGGAATGGCGGCGCAGTAGTGAGTGAGGGCGCTAGCGACGCGCTAACGGTTCAAACTCATTTGGCGCCACTAACTTGGAGCTAACCGGAGGACGCGAGCCCCTTCTGGCCGGATTCACCTGCACACTGGTCCGGAAAGTACAACAACAGCACAATATACACGTTTTACACAGTCCCTAAATCATTTTTGCAATATTCACCACCATAAATGTACCATTTAATCCTGTTTTTTATCAACGCTTTAGTGGCAAAGCGCAAACAACTAACGCTAGCACGGCTAGCTAATAAAAAGCTATCTAGCTAACGAACTGTCCCGCCCACAAATATAAGCGAAATAATTTTGTTTCATTTTGCGGTCTGCGGAAAACACCACAAAAGCAAACGCGTGGAAATAACGTTAAACTATTTATTGCCGTGAATGTATTTAGTTAATTTTAAAAAATGCACTTACAACGTACAAGTGTTCAGGCGGCGGGTGATGATGAGAGAAACTCAAGTGAGAATAATCAGCAACATGGCGCGTTTGAAAAGTGTGGGCGTGCGGTCACGTGACCTGGCCCAGCTCTTCTGTACGAGTGTCAGACTACCAGTGTGCAGCACAACAACACTAACACCAGTCTGGACCCTACATATGTTAGGGCCTTGGGCTCTTATAAGAACAGAGAATAGTTTATAACAAAATAAAATACACAATTTAAAATAATAGAGAATAGTTTATTAGTTTATTGCTTTTAATAAAATTAACCTGTACAAAAATTATAGTAAGATTTTTTTAAATGATTGCTCAAAATCACGATTAATAATCTCTGAACAATTTACATGTCAAGTACCTTTCAAGTTTCAAGTATATCTCAAGTTAAACCATAAACTGCGAAAGCATAAAAATGTAATTTCACATTTAAGGTGATAAGAGTAAAATGTGTCATCCGCAGAATATATTATACTTCATGAACATAAAAAATGCAAAACGCAAAAACAAACGATAAAAAAAACTAGGCTATTGTTAAACAAAGCATTTGCAGGCCGCGTAAATCAGCTGAAATTCCGACTTAGTTGGCGGTATCATCGGTAATTCTTCTCATCAACAGCAGAGGGCAGCATAGCAACGGTTGCTTGGGATGTGGTCATGATCAGCAGCTACTTTCCCTACTTTTATTCTAGGTCACTGCTTAAAAAAACGATACTGTTCAATATAGCTTTATTATACGAACAATATTAAATCTCAATAACGCAAATTTTGGCGCAACAACTGTGAAGTGGAGAGCCAACATCCTGCAATGCGAGGAAACTCGGTGTAACATTAAAATTCCGGTGTCACAACTCATAATGTAAAGATTTATTTAAAAAATATTTTCTGGTCACAATAACTTCATAAGAAACCCCCATATATCTTACAAGTATCTGTATTTTCATATAAATTTAATCTAATTAGCTTTACCCCTGACTGGTTGAGATGCAGAAGGCAAATAATGGTTTCAAACAACAACGCTTGGCCTATTTAACGTCTCCGTGTTGAAGGTTAATGCAAAAATATCTTATAGTACGCATTTCAGTTGTCCCGGAGAGCATGTACCTGATAGTATTTGCTAATTATAATGTAGTCTACGCGTTTAAAACACAAACGTCCATGCTGAAAGTGAAGAGTTTGTGGACTAGATCGTGTTTTAATGTGATTCAGATGCATTGTGTGTCTGGAGTTTGTTGCCTAGCAGCATGGAAGCGCTCTGATTGGCTCGTGCCTTGCCCTCGCTCCAAACCTTTTAAAACGCACGTGAAGTGCCAGCGCGCGGGGCTCTGCAGAACTGTTCCCAACTCCTGCGAAGCGACTAAAATCCACAGGCTGCTCGAGCCTCTCTTCTTTCAGAACAGATCTGGGATCCCGCCATGCACTGGATTATGCACCGCACGTTGATGAATAAGCATAGCAAAATATCCTGTCACCTGGCAATAAAAGAGGAATTGCAAAGAGGAGCATGAACTCTGATCTTAACGCCTTTCATCTGACCACCGACTTCTCATGAAGTAGGCTGGATATTAAGTTATCATGATATTACATGCTGCTTTGGTTTTGTGTTTAATTGTATTGTCTTAATATAACCTTATGTATCTACATATAACGACAGTTTACGTTTATTACTAGAAAAGTCAAGTCTGCTGTGCAATACTCTGGAGCCCTTTTAAAAGCGCTCTCCAGTGCGCAGCTACGTGAAGACTCGTATGCGTAGGCAGCCCCGTACCGATTAACTGCATATAACGCAAATGTTTTTTTAGAGTACGATACTCTGAAGCATCCGACCACTGACTCATTTAGTTCTCAATTTATTCTTTTAATTGTTTTCATTGAACACTATTTTCAAAATAAATCTTCACAAAATATTTTTACCCGACTGACTCATCTTAAGTTGCTCAATCTCGTGCTAAATTATCTCTCAATTAAGTAAAATCATTATGCTATTCGAGTTATGAAATTTTGCCGTCACGTGCTGTACATCTATAAAACCAATTACCACGCGCCTGTGAGCATACTAATAAAATCAGCATGTTGCTTGTAATTATTTGTTAGAAACTGTGAGGATGGCATCGGGCACCTAAAACCACATGGAAAGTGAGACTGCTCAATTTTGGGTGAATATAGTGGCTAAAAATCTATCGAATGATGTACCTGTTCTCCAGATATTGCCAAAGCTTTCAGTATGTCCATGTGTCTTTGCAGTGTGTGTGATTTGCTCTGGAATCTATATAATGTTAGTTCATGAGACCTGATTAAACATTCAGACCTACAAATTACCACCGTGACAATATTATAGAGAAGAACTTACCAAAGAGAATTAATGATTACAAGAATAGTAACGTTAGACCAATTAATTAGCCCGGCCAGCTAAAATATTTAAATCTCGATGAGCAGCTATAAAGAAGTAGGACACTGCCAAAGGCTTCTTCTTGCCGCCGTGCTCGGTGTGATCTATCACCACTGGTGGAAGAAGAAGCATCAAGGGTTTTGCTCAACTACTGATGGGAACATCAGAAAGGACATGTGTAATAGTAATGTAGGATTCTCTATTGTGTGTCTACCGTGTGTACATGAAAGGATGTAAACGTTCATCAGAGAGATTAACACAAACATCAGTATGTTTGCTTAAGTATACTGTAAGACACACAAATCAAGATAGTTCTATTCTATGATTATTCTATAAATATGCATACTCGTGAATACTAATTCAATTAACATATTAATTTTGTTTGTTTGTGTTTGTTGGTTTTTTCTTTGTGTAGCGACACTCTACAGTACACAGCGCACTATGTTCCGTGATGTCTCAGGTGCAGTGGAGTTCTATAAGGACAGTGCCTCAGTGTTGTCTCTGGATTCTAGTGTATTCTTCACCGAACCTCCTCCACCAGTGGACAATTCGCTGGAGTTTTTCATCATCAATGTTGGAGGGAGCCGGTACATTTTGTCCCAGGAGCTGTTGGCCTCTCACCCAGAGACACGATTGGGCAAGCTGGCGCTGTCCAGCCGAGACTCAGCCTTAGACCTGTGTGACGACGCAGACTTCCTGGAAAATGAGTTCTTCTTCGACCGCAACTCCCAGACCTTTCAGTACATAATGAACTTCTACAAAACAGGCCATCTGCATGTCAGAGAGGAGCTATGTGCCGTCTCCTTCCTGCAAGAAATTGAATACTGGGGCATTGATGAACTCCGCATAGACCACTGTTGCAGGGAGAAATATTACCGCAGGAAAGAGATGAAGGAATCTCTGGATATTTGTAGGGAGGCAGAGACAATTGAAAGTAAGGAGGAGGACTTCAACGGTGTTCTGTGTCAAGACCTCCGGCAGCGTCTTTGGGACCTCATGGAGAAGCCGGACTCCTCAAAGGCAGCGAAGATGTTTGGAACGTTGTCTGTGTTCTTTGTGGTGGTGTCCATTATGAACATGGCTCTTATCTCCCTGGACTTCACTATCCTTGGTGCCCCTATCTTGGACATCCTTGAGTACATCTGCATTGTGTGGTTCACAGGGGAGCTGGTGCTCAGGTTCATGTGTGTGAAGGACAAATGCAAATTCAGCCGGAGTGTGGTGAACATCATCGACCTGTTGGCCATCCTGCCATTTTATGTCACCCTCGCGGTGGAGAACCTGCATGGTGGATCCACCGAGCTGGAGAATGTGGGGCGTGTGGTGCAAGTCCTGCGGCTGATGAGGTCTCTCAGGATGCTGAAACTCGGACGCCATTCGACAGGTAACACAAACTGTTGAAGATAATTTGTGGCCTGAATTATGAGAAGGTCATGTTCTCATACTTTACATAATTCATCGCATCTTTTATCACATCTCTTATATCTTATCACAGTTTACATGTCTGTCACCAGCGATGGCTAAGTTACCTTGAGAAAGTAATCCGATTACTGATTACTGATTGCTCCTTTTAAAAGTAACTTAGTTACGTTACATATTACTTGATTTTAAAAGTAACTACGTTAGATTACAAGTTACTTTAGTAGTTACATTCAGCAGCAAAATAAAATTTTCCAATACTCACTTTATTGGAAGTGCATTTTTAACAGTAACAATGTATTGAAGCAGGTTCGGTAACCGATGCAGAAACTGCTTAATCCAAAAATCCCGACGAGGGAAACTTTATTGATAACGCAACCCTGGCGCGCGCAGTCGCGTGTTACTTAAGAGACTCCCCGTGAGGAGTAGTAGTCGCTACAGTATCTCCTGACATTACATTTGTGTAGCTGCGCGGTATTATTTGTAAATTTATTTGTAAACGTAATACAAGCGAACTGGGGTGGGTTTCCCGAAACGTTCGTAGCGCCAAGTACTTCGTAACCTCGTATGAAACGTACGAGGTTAAGAAGTACTTAGCGCTACGAACGTTTCGGGAAACCCACCCCTGTTCAGTCAGACAGCTTGTGAAACTAAATACCATTACAATTTCAAGTATTTTAAAGTAGGCGACGTTAGGCAAAATTCCAGTACTTTTCAAACGTGGAACACAGTGCAACATTAAAATTCTTCAGGTAAATGTTCCTTCCCCTGTTTTTGAGGGGTTTTCTTTATACTACCACACATCGTTACGGGAGGGCACTGCAAAAAATGACTTGTAAAACGGGCTCGCGCTCTCACAGGGTCGCGCGCAGCGTGCGGAGTCGAGCGCTACGGTCAGACGCAAAAGTAGAACTGAGCCAAGAAGAAAGCAAAAATATATATTTTTACTAGGGAAAATAAAAATAGTAACGCACAGCTATTTGGATAAGTAACTTTAATCTGATTACTGGACTGGAAATAGTAGCGCGTTATATTACTCGTTACCGAAAAAAGTGGTAAGATTAGAGTAACGCGTTACTAAGTAACGCGTTACTGACATCACTGTCTGTCACAAATATCAAATGAAAGGCCCTTCTAAAAAAAAGTAAAAATTAAGGTAAATCTAATTATAAGTTTCTCTTTGAAAGGTATCTTCAGAGGCAGATGTATTTACAGTTACATTTTACATTTATGGCATTTGGCAGATGCCCTTATCCAGAGCGACTTACATTTGTATTTCATTTTTATACAAGTGAGCAATTGAGGGTTAAGGGTCTTGCTCAGGGGCACCTCAGTCATGGCCTCAGGTCTGGGAATCGAACCCACGACTCTCCGGTCACAAGACCAGTTCCCTAACCACCAGGCCATGACTGCCCCATATTTGTAATAAAATATATTTATGACATACATTTTTTATTTCTGTTAGTGGTAAAATATATTCTAAATAAGATCTTGTATGTCATCTGTTTATATTTGTGCTTGCCTTTTTAGTGAAATTCTGATTAAAAGAATGCTAATAGTTTCATGTAAATCATTGTTACATTGCCTGCAGTCATGAATTCTTGACTCATCATGATATATATTAAAATATATATAAAGGAAAGTGTCAAACATGTTATTTATTAGAAAACTGACACTTAGTTTGGTAGAATAAAATAGACCCCTGTGTTCCCTGCATATGGAGATGTCATAACTCATTGACTTTAACTGTGGGGCTATATTTGGAGAGAGAGAGAGAGAGAAGAGAGAGAGAGAGAGAGAGAGAGAGAGAGAGAGTACAAAAATGTAATCATCCATTTTGACATTGAACCATAGAGAGTGGGAGAAGGAGACCTATATGTGTGAAGATAGCTATAACTAGCTTTGATCTAGTATATTATGGACAACAAGGTTTTCAGCCTCAGATGTACCAAAATCCCAAATAACAGAAGGCAATGATGTATCAGAGTCACCAGAAGGGGTTTATGTGAGGAGGGCTCACATTTATCGAGTGAACTAAGGACTAGAAGAAATAGAGGAAGAAAAATGGATGTTTGTAAGACTTCTTGCTTCCATGATGATCCAGAAATGAATTTCAAAAAATGAAAGAGCCCAAGGTTGGTTCAGCCAAAGAAATTCTGCCTTTTTTAACAGCACACCAGTTGTAATTTTGCCAAGATTTTCTTAAGCAAGTTGGCTCTCATTTCTTTCCACCTACACTGTTTTGATACTCTGAAATAATAACATAACACCCATCCTAATATTACCCCGTCTCACTTAAAACATTTATCAGAGATATTGTAAGGTTTGTTTTCTGAATGAATATTAAAATGTGTGGCTTTATTAACGAATGAGCTTAGGCTAATAATCCACAGAGGGAACGGCAGCCTGCAGCCATTCTACTGTTTTTTCCATTTTAATAATGTGCCTCTCACATCTGTACTCTGCGTCGCACTGAAGGTGTTTGTCCTTGGCAGTGGCTAATCTGATCTGGGAAACACAAAGCACACAAAAATGAATAGAGGCCGGTTAAGTCTGATGTGTCAGCCTGTGTGGCGATATCTTTCAACAGACCTCGTTGAGAGAGCTTTATTCAGACACAGCAGCGATGACTCTGTCAGATAGAATGGTGTGAGTGAGGGAATGAAAAAGAATGGATATTTGGTGGCTTCCAAGCAGACTCAGTCATGTTTATCTGAAAGTTATTTGTTATTACCACAGTGTGACTTCTCCGTGATAACTCCATGCGATAAGTCAAGTCTTCTTATGGCCAATGCGAGTGCTCTGAGGCTAACTGCTGAGATGCATGGGAAAGTCAAAGAGAAAGAAAAGCACATTAAAGTCATAAAAGAGAGTGATGGCCTCTGTTTACAGGCAACACTTACTTAATACCTGCTCCTCTAAACTAGTCACTATCATGTAATTGGTTTTCCATTTGAGAGTATTTAGTTCAATTTCAAGCTCTTTCAAGCCAAACATTTTATGCAAATGAGATACCTCAGAAAAGACACATCCAGTATTAACATCTAATATCTAATAGAGGGGGAAAGGGGGGACAAATATATCATTGAGTTCTTAAACATTACTTAGTATTTGAACCCATTAGTCATACCTTTCTGGTTACAATTGCATGTTTAAAGAGTAAACTGTATTATATAATAAAAGGACAAAAGATCTAAGTGTCTTTCAAAGAGCTAAATTTAAGTATAATGTTTGTATGATCAGCTCCTCTGTTTGATTATTTCACACACACACACACACACACACACACACACACACACACACACACACACACACACACACACACACACACACACACACACACACACACACACACTTATGCACATGCACACACACACACAGGAGACATAAACTGTTATATAAAGTTTATCCATTTAAGACATATAATGTTTTATGAACACAGTCTCAAATAGGCAAGTTGCCATTTCTGAATGCCCTACACATTGTCAATGTATTCAGTGTGGTTGACAAAGATAAATAAAGAAATGCAGTGTCGTGCCAGTGTGAAATGATAACAGCTGGTTCAGTGTAGCCTATATTTATAGACATCTCTTGGATGGTGTTAAATCTTTTTTTTCAAATAAAACCTTCACCCTAAGCTTCACACATCAATACAAGCTATTTGTGCAAGGATGAAACCAAATCCTGTTTTTAAACAGCTTTTATAAATGTCCTCCATCGAGGGATGTAAAGTAGTCCAACATATGCACACAAGTGCCTCTCTGGCTCTCCTGCAGCCCTACTGCTTTTACTGCTTAAAATCACAGTTAGCACTTGAACTTTTAATAATGAATCTGCCATCAGGATGCAGGTGTTAGTATATTTTCTATTTCGTTTATTTATTTTTTTACTCCATGTGATATTTTGGGTGAGTTCAGGATGTAAAAGCCTTTTGTCACACTTCATTCAGTATTTGAGCATTTCTTTCCTCCTCTTTTCCTTTCATGATTTGAGGAAGATGGTGTTCATTTTCAGTGATGCCTTTTATGTTTCATTTGGCTTTTGGTCTTTTTCTGACGTGCTTCATATGAGCTGTGTTTGAATACCACTATGTGTTGTTCATCAGGTCTCAAGTCTTTGGGCATGACGATTGCCCAGTGCTATGAGGAGGTGGGTTTGTTGATGCTTTTCCTCTCCGTGGGCATCTCCATTTTCGCCACACTGGAGTACGCTATCGAGCACGACGTGCCCGAGACCACCTTCACAGACGTGCCCTGTGCGTGGTGGTGGGCCACTACCTCCATGACCACCGTGGGCTACGGCGACATCCGGCCTGACACGGCCATGGGCAAGGTCATGGCCTTCATCTGCATCCTCTCGGGCATCCTCATCCTCGCCCTGCCCATTGCCATCATCAACGACCGCTTCTCAGCCTGCTACTTCATGCTGAAAATGAAGGAGGCGGCGCTACGTCACGGCGAGGCGCTGCGGCGTCTGACGCGAAGCTCCGCCTCCGACGTGACAGCGGCGGGGCTGAACTTGCGTGACGCCTACGCCAGGAGCGTCATGGAGATGCTACGTCTGCAGGGCCGCGAGAGGGCCAGCACACGTAGCAGCGCCGCCGACGACATCTGGTGGTAGTGGGACATGTCAAAGAAAACTTAACAAAGAGCAGCTGGATGATCAGAGAAAATCTGACCTTTAAATATATGTATTTCAATGTGGAGACTGTGACTCTGTATATAAGACCTTTTTTGTTTGCAGCATAGATTGGCTAGATTCGTCTTCAGTCTTCGTCTTCTGTCTTCAGTGACCATCCAGTATCTGTTCTGTTTGTGTAGTAATGTTTCCCGGGTTTTTATTATATATGTTAAAATAGTTGGGATACAGTTTCAAAATAAAGCAAATGTTTGTCCCTTACCCTTGTTTCATGGACTCCCTTTTCAAAATGTCACCGGTGCGTCAGAGGTCACAGTGACCTTGCAAGATAATTAGTCAAAGGACCTGATGAGAGCTGCAAGGTTTGGTCACGTCAGCATCACAAACACCCAAGAACCAGGCGAGGATCACCATTCCTAGCGCTCACTGCTCTAGAGAGAGACATTCATTCGTTCTAGCCTTCCAAAAAGACACAAATTCTTCATTTCGAATCATAATGTGACTGAGATATGTTTAATTAGTTATTGGGCAAAATGTGGGATTTATTTCCAGGACATTTAAAGGAAGCTGCTTTAGGCTCTCTGGAATTGAACTTCAAGCAATACAGTTGTTAAAAAGAGAGATTAAGCTTCAGAAAGTTGTGGATTAATGTTAAAAGCTGCTAAACACTAAAGAAAGATCAAAAGGCTTGAAGATTGTCATGGTCAGATTTTGTAGGTTTTCAGACCAAAAATGTATATAAATGTATATATAAATATAGCTCTGAATGTACCCTGGTTACATTTTGATGGATGTCCTAGATTTCTTGTACCCTAGTAAAAGACATACTATGCATAATGAAATACCTAAATCATGTCTGTAACACAGAACTACACCCAGTGAGTGTGTTTAGCCTCTCCTCACATTCTTTTTTGTTTTTTGTTTTCCCCTTTTACGTTTCATAAAACACAAATTCAGATAATTCATTTGAGCCCCATTCAGGCTTCACTAACAGGCTGCATGCCCTGGTTGGGCTATTTATAGCCTGGATTTGAATATGTTTGATGTAGAGGGATGGGCACCTTATCTAGTCTCCAGGTGACCAGTGCCTTTCCTAACTGTAGTCCCCACACCAGAAACACAGAAAGACTATGACCCCTATATAATTAGATGTTATCTGTGTGCGTGTGTGTGTGCGTGAGAGAGAGAGAGAGAGAGAGAGAGAGAGAGAGAGAGAGAGAGCAGGTACATACAAGGGAAAGTCAAAAGGAGAGCGATAAAAGGGAGAGATTGGGGAGGGGTTGTTAAAGTTGACCTGAAGAGAAGGGCTATTTAATGCAGGTCTTTGAAACAATGGACTTCCTCATTGTCTCCATGTCAGCATCTCCCAGTTCCTGCTTTAGGAACAGCACTAAACTGACTGCCATCCGCTTTTCCCTATTAGAAATAAAAACAGACTGGTGCATTGCATCTCTTCAGTGTAAAACACTTTGACACTGCGGACCAAATGAGAAGCACCATTCCAGGTTTTTAATGATGTGATGAGCAGAAGAAACATAAACATCTGAGTGTGTACAGTGTTTTTTTGGATGTGAGGTGGCATGCCAGACATATGAGCACTTGAAGGGTTACAGAGCCTGGGTGACTTAGCTACAGGTTTGCTTCTAATGCCAAGCTCTTCAACACACACCTTTAAATCACTGCGACACATCCTGAGGCTAGCGGCTGTGTTGACTGCATGGTGAATAATGTCAAGAAGGAAAATCCGGCGGTGTAGCCTGCCTTACCCTAAACAAAACACTGTCAAGAAACTGCACAGCAACAAACCAACAGCATAGAAGCCCACATACTTTTTAAAGGACTTAGTGTAGTATGCTAGTAACTAAACGGTACATTAAATATGAATTTGGCATTCTTGTCCATTCTTCCTGCAATGTTTGTCATTTTGGCAAACATATCCGTATCTAAAGCTCTTTTTAAAGTTTCTGAAGGAATATCCTTCTTCTGCAGATGAAGGACTTTGGCCAAGCTGTTCTCCTTTCTCCAGAGACAAGTGAGTGAATGTGAGAAATGAGTGTTCAAATGACCTATGAGACTATACAGTATCTCACAAATAGGTTAGTGCAGCAGGGAGCGGGCGACGGCGATTCCCTTAGAGACAGGGATAGCGTGATCAAAAACTGAATGTGTGAATCGAAAGTGCTTCTCAGACTTTTGGAAGAGCTCTGAATGTAACATACAGATAATAATGAGTCTGTTTCAGAGTAAAGAAATCTGACTCAGAATGTTATAAATAATGGTATTACATTGCTAATGGTATAGTCTTCAATTTCTGAATCAGATCACCATTTAGTTCATCTAACATAGTCATAATTCTACCAGCAGGTCTGTATCAAACTTGAAGATGCAGTGACAAAAAACTGATTTTGAAATCGTTTAAGGGTCTATATACATAAATTCATGCAAGTGGTCAATCTGAAAGCATGACCACTTCTTCCTAGGGTCATTTGTTATAGTGCGGTCATCTGGTTGTAGTCTTTGTTGCTCCACTGAAAGCTTTGCTGACTCTACCTAAATATTCCTTCCTTTGTCTTTTGGTTGCCATGGAAAAACTATATGCATGGCAAGTTAGTTATAGCTCTAGTCCACACATGTGTATATGTCCATGGTTAGTCTATTTTTACTCTTTTCCCTGACCTTTAATCATTGTTGAAGCAGTTTTTCAATCTGACTTCAGGTTAGCTATGGTGTTGAAAATAACAAACAAAAGCACTTAACTAACTGCAAAAAAATGCAAATGCAAATGCAAACAGATGGATGATGCAAGAGAATGACACAAGCCCATAGTAGCACACCTGGACCGGCCCCTTCACCAGGGAGGAGCAGACCAGGGGCAGGAGTAAATACCGACAGAATAAACACAGGTAGAATAAATACAGACAGAACAAATGCAGACAGAGTAAATACAGACAATAAATAAAGACAGAATAAATACAGACAGAGTAAATACACACAGAATAAATACATACAGAATAAATACAGACAGAAGAAACACACAAAAGCCACAACACACAGCAGAATATAACATCAGTATGTAGTGTTAATGTATAGTGGATAAATGTATCAATGCTCAACAGCAGTACAAGGAATAAATGTTTCAAGAAGGCACAAAAATACATTGTTCAAAGTGCCCTAATTGAGTTTTTTTTTTTGTCACGTGCGTGGAAACTGCCCCAGCTTTGTTTACCCCAGAGTGTGAAAGGGCAGTGCAGCAGGACAGTGGCAAAGTCAGGATGGAGGCCAGCTGATGGAGTTTTCAAAGATGAGAGGAACATCCACAATCCAGTGGGGGCAAACAGCTGGGAGACTTGTGAGTTATAGTGATAAAAATGATAATACCTGAACCCAGTGTTATTAAAGGTCTTCTGTTTTCTGAAATGAAAGCAGTAGAACAAATTCATGATTATAGCAGTTCCTATAAAATACATAGAAATATTAAGGATGAAATGCTGTTTGGCTGTCTAGACCCCAACACATGAAATGTTGGTGACTGTCTAGCCTCAAGCCTCACATAAACGTTTCGTTTTTGCCCAGTCACTGAAGAACTATTGAAGTTGGCCAACACATTTTTGCTAACGCTCTTAAGTATATAATTCAAGACATTTTTCTCCATGTGGATTCACCTAAACAAATTGTTAATTGTTAATATTGTTAAAAAATAAATAAGAAACAGACACATTGCAAAAGTGTTTGCTTGTTTTCAGGGTTGGGGGCTTGCTATTTAAAAAAATATATTATGTGATATTACTATTAAACAGGTTATCTGTACGCTAATGCAAATGATTATTATAAATTCCAGTAATCTACTTACAGTAAGCTATATCTATTTAATTTTGTTGTATACTGATTATGTCACATCTTTATGTGTATTGTGTTATGCTATGCAGCACTGCTTATTTTCAGGACATCTCCGCTGTTACAGTTTGTAGCTCAGCCTCTCAGCTCAGCCTCTCATATGTAATTAAACTCAGCTTGGCATGTTTAAATGAAATATAAACATTAAATGGCATGTTTAAATTTAATTGAAATACTGGCTTTCCCATGTGGCCTAGGCAAAGGCCTTCAAACATGAGGGATTAAGCAGCATCTAACCAGAAGGACAGGTTCCCTTTCTGACTGCAATTAGTTTAAGCCCTTCACTGGGATTCAATGGCACACTTTTTCAGAGAGAGTTTCAATGATCTAGGTCATTTCACATGTTTGTATGTGCTAGTTTAAGACAGAGTGTAACACTTGATAGATATCTCAACGATTTCTGGTGTGCCAAAAGCTCTTGAACTGTTACATTGGATAAGGTCACTCAGGTTTAGGATTAGGTAGAACCAGGTTACATTACGCTCACATTTGTCCTTTGCTCTTATCCAGAGTGACTTACGATTTTCAATGATGTGCCAAAGGATGTATAATATTAGGAAACTTATCCAAAAATTATTGGTATAGTTTAAAGTACTTAATCAAACCAACTGCTCAAAAAACATTACAATCCAGACCCCTGGTTTTTACTGTTTAGGCATCTGTCCCTCTTCACCCATGGGCTATTATGGTTCCCTACTACACTTAATACTTCCCTAGACCTCCATTAGCTTATATAGCCTTTTTGTAGGCATGAAAACAAGAGAAACTGTGTCCTAGTATAGGGGGAAAGAAGACTGAGAATGATTTCATGCACTGACATGTAAGTATTTGTATAGTTTTACAATGCTTTCAGTGGAAAACCCTTAAGCACAATTAAGCCTGTTTCTGCACAACCTATATATATGTGACCTGCTATATACCCGTCAAAAGGCTAAACAAATTTGGCTACATTTTTTTGACATTTAAGCAGATTCACTTCTCTAACCACAAGAGTCACTGATTGCTAGTCTTGTATAGGGTGGTAGAAAATGTCTGCCAAAACTGTTGCAATCTCTTATTCTTTGAACTTGTGAAACTGAATGGCAACAAATCACTGTACCAGCATCATAAAATTGGAGGATGTGTCGAATAAGTACTACAGCAATATCCATGGAAGTCAGACCTGTAGCACATTTCACCCGTGGGAATACCTTTTCTGGGAGCCACTTCCAGATCTACACTGAGCAACTTTGAGATTATGCTCATCCTTATTATTCAGATTACTCAGATACAGCCGCCTATAAAGCAACCCAAACTGTGACAAGGATGATTCATTAATAAGTCTGTAACATGTTGTGCAGAGCTAGAGTGCTGCTTTTCTGTTTGCAGCTGGACATTTATATGACAATGCAACATTGATGGACTCTGGGAAACACTTTATCACAATCTCTTCTGTGGACAGTTGTCCACACATGGGGCAGCGTTGTTTCTGGGTTGACCCTGGTGATGGAACTAATTAGCTTGTCTTTGAGCACCACATTGGCACACTGGATTGCACCTGTGTCTCCCTGGTGCTCACAGGTGTGCCACTGAATGGGTTCCAAGATCAGCTATCTGATCAAGGCAACAGACATCACACAATGGGCACTAATTAGACACCATGCACGGTCTGTGAGAGTGTTGTGGCTTATGCAACTAAATGCTATGCAAAAATCACATCTTTCAGATACATCAAAAATGTCTTTGGTGAATGAGTGGGATGTGAGAGGATAAAAACCAACACTGAAGTGATCTATTAGTTTGTAGTTGTTTCCACCACAATTAGTCGTACATTTCAAATTCACCATCCACCTGCTGTACATGTATTTCCTCTTTTCACTATATAAATGAAATCTTCTTATTTTGTACACAAATCAAAACATTATGCAGCAAATTACACGTCTATGCACGTCGGTTCTGAACGTGCCAAGACGGCACACTCTGTGACCACAAATCTTACGTAAGGATGAAGTACCACACAAAATGTAGGACTATCAGTTACATTCTCTCAGCCTGCATTCTGAACCCCTATTTTATCATTATTTGGCAATTTAGGTCAGAATGTAGGACAGGTTTTAAAAAATGACACTTATGTAAGGCTGATGTACAAAATTATTGTAATTTACTTGTTTGTGACATTTAAAGAAACAGAAACATCTGGCATCTGAATCTAAATTTTGTTTACTACTCCTACTCCGTCTTGACTTACAGGTTAAAAATGCTGCATGATCTTTTACTGAATCAGCACAACATCAGCTACTAAACAAGTTTGCAAATCAACTAATTACATACAAATGATAGCTAATTACTACTACTACTCTTATAAAATATTTATTTTATACTTTATAATTCCTGAATGTGTCAAATGTGTTAAATGTAACTGGCATTAAATATAACTGCTGTGAGATTTAGACCTGCCATTATATTAATCAGAATGAGAATCAGGTTTATTGGCCAAGTATGTTCACACACAAGGAATTTGATTCCAGCTGTTCACGTCTCTCACGCAATAACAGTATACAGATACTTTACATATAACTTACACACAATACGTAATATACAGAAAACAAGAGTGTACACAGTATACATAGTCTATATAAGGACATTTACAGTGTGCTTTACAGTGTTCACAGAATAACAATATAAAACAGTATACATATTAAATAGTAGTGCAACAATAGCAGTGTAAACATGTATTATTATGAATAAGGTACAATAATGCAATGATTTTAGAATAGGAGTGATATAGTTGTTTATAGTGTATGTGATCTGGGTGATGGGTGTCTGGTGATCAGCTGTTGATGAAGGTGATGGCCTGAGCATAGAAACTGTTCTTGTGTCTTAGTGGACAGAGTTCTGTAGAGTTCTGTCTGCCAGATTGGAGGAGCTGAAACATGTGGTGACTCGGGTGTGAGAAGTCTGTGATGACTTTCTCTTCCTGTATATATGTTGATCAACCATTTCCCAAAACAAAAGAAACTTAACATTCTTAATACAATCTTAGATTGAATTTTAAGTACTGTTCCACACTGCATTCCTGGGAATGCCTTCACTTCACTGCAATATTCTGATCTCTATGTGACAAATAGGGTAGTTGTCATCATCACCTCCATTCAAAGGGGCATGGAAATGGTTATTGTTATGGGTTGTTATTGAATTGTCCTTATGCCCTAACACTGGATATATTTCTCCACATGTTTGCACGAATTGTTCAAAATGTTCAAAGTATTCTGTGCAGTTACAGTAAGTCCATTAAGTGGAGCCCAATAACTAATTTAATATTGGTGGTACATTATGTACCACATGTCAGTAGTTCATATTTGGTATGTTACACTGCCCTCTTCTGGATGGCAAAAATTCCTGTCTTAATTACAAGGTTTTAAATCACAGGCAGCTAAGGCAGGGGTACTTAGCTGCAGACCTGCAGATACACCCTTCATAATTAGTTCAAGCCCAAATCTAACACACCTAAATACAGCTAACCAAGACATTTGATAGCAACTGTATACTAAAGCTAGGTGTACTGAAAAGCCCTCTATGATGATAGGTCTCTGGAGTAGTCTCTGACTGATTTCAGGACAAAGGCTTGGGTCCTTGTTTATAAAAGTGTGTTCGGAAGGATGAAAGTTCTAAAATGAAAGATGGATTTTATGGAATCGTATGTCCATCTGTATGCTGTTTCCCCTTTCTAAATAACAATCTTCTTGAAAATGTGTGCAGGTGTATCAGCCTCATATTCCGCACTGTTTTCAACCAAAAAACATCCATAAATGTGTGTTACCTCATGAAAACGTAAACATGCGTGTCATTTTCGATATTGTGTGAAATGATGGCGACAGTGGTGGAGCCAAAGCCAAAAAGGATTTTGCAGAATGTGACGTGGACGTTCTTGTGATGGGGAGCGAGCTTAGTTGTTTGAGTGGCTGGCAGCATGTAGCTACATCAGCTAATACGTGTTGGTTTCACAGGCACTGTTGCACAAAGTGGATTACATTTAAAAGCTGAAGTAATTCGCTTTGCCAAGGCAGAAATTATCGCAAACTAAACTCCGGAAAACCTTTTCTTCTCCCACCTCACATCCAGACATGTTGCAAATTGTTATATGCATCTTTAAATATGAATGCACGGACTAATTAACTGGTCAAAAAACAAAAACAACAGATAAACACTGTTTAGGATTACACGCTTTTCGTTAATAAGTAGTAATAATTAAGTAGCTGAATAAATGTAACGTGTGAAGACTGATTTTGCTATAGTTCTCTGCTTTACCTCAGGGTGTCGTCAATTACCGCTCATGTTAAATGTTGCGTATGGCTCTACGCATGGGTCAAATATTCCGTAAATATATTCCCAGATATGTCTTTATAAATCCCAGGAAGGTTGTGTACATTTCAGAACATTTTGTGTGTGTGCGAACAGTTTGAGCCCCTGGAATTGAACTACATTGTAAACACGTAATTATTTGTTTTAAATCCTTTCCGCCTGCCGTTAGGATAAATCTACACTGTCTGCTGGACAAATGAAAACCTCTCCCACCCTATTCACATATTTCATACACCCCTATTGATAACTATCGAAAAGGAAGACTAGCGTATGTTTGTCGCCAACAGTCCAGACTTCATAGGTTGTGTAAAACTACGACGGCTTTGAACGTTTAAAGCTCACCGTATGGTCTTAATAAAATTGTTACACAAGTCTTATATATTGTGAGTAAATATTAATAACATTGCATGGTAATAAGTCTCTATTTAAATGACCAATTTCTCATTTTCGATACAACACAGAAAGACAATAAGCTATCTTCAATTATCATTACTTCATGTACATTTTACTATAATTCTTAAGGTTTTGTTAGTTCTAGATTTACTAGTGTGTAGCATTTATATGTGCCACTGTAGTTTTCCACGAGAAAGCAGTTTTGCATTTCCGAACCAAGTGAACTAGCAATTAACCCTAGTACTAAGCCTAACCCCAACCCTAGATCATAAAGCTAAATTATTCTTCATGATACCATGCACCTGGATTAACCTATTTACATTTCGCAGAAACAAATATCGGATATTTAGCAGAAGAGGTCAGAAGATCTCCTACAGTCCCCCTACCCCGGATGTATTTCCACTTTTCGCCTCAGGGGGGCGCGTCAGTTATTAGGATCAAAATTACACTACACAAAACTCTTTGTTCCATACTGTTACTCAGGAGAAAATGTGCGTTTCAGAAAACAGAAGTGTTTTCACTGCTAATGGCACTTTATCTGAATGCTGTGTTCCTCACTCTATGCAATAGTATCCCATTTAAATACCCATATGCTATTTGTAAACATTCATGTTTTTATATATTTGATGTTTTACATGTGTGAATGTCTTAAAAGTTTGCACACCAAGCCTGTAAATGTAAAGCAACTGTAAAGATTCTGTTATCTTTTAAAACCCTGCACGTCGCCGCCTATAAAGTGCAAGAACAAAAATACACACACACACACACACACACACACACAGGGCTACACATGGCACTTCCTGGAAATTTGAAATGAAAACGCACAGACCAAAGTAGCACATGTAAACAATGAGCTGACTCTCACACACGTTTGTGTGGCCACCTCAATATCAAAGAACCTGGGAAGTTCACAATCTAACTGTGTAGAAGACTAAATGGATAAATGTACTATCGATGGTAAAACCATATGCAAAAAAACATTTATTACAGACACCAAACCGCCTGAAAAATCAGGACTGTTAAAAAACACTTCGTTACGAAGCATACAAACATTATACATAGCGAAAGCAGAGAAACAGACCTAGGAACTCTGTACAGGAGTCCGAAAAAGCACCAAAGTGTGTGTAGTGATAGTCGTCTCGTCTCCGCCTGCTCCCCCCCTCATCAACCGCAGACCTGTTGGAAAGAGTTGGGGGCTTCCGCTGAGAAAAAAAAACACCTTTAGTCCGTGTATTTCGAAGAAAACGTGATGGAAAGGGTCCACATGGGTGTAAATCCAAATAAAAGACAGCGTTTCACTGTTCTGGGCATGAACAGACGCGGCCTGGTTCATGTTGGCGAGGATCCGTGACTTGATGGCACCACTGTAAACAAAGCTGGTTGTCTGAGGAGGGCTTGCTGTCCCAAACACGGTGCACCATCCGTTTGGTGTACTGGTTTGCAAACAGCAATATCGCAAAAAAGACAACACAGTTAGGCAACAGAGGATGTATGAAGTGGGGGGAAAAACAACCAGCCTTCAGGTCACATTTCATTCACACCAATCATGACCTGCTAGCTAGTGTGTGTCAACGACATATCAAACAAAAACATCACCAGCTAGCCAACACTGGAAATACAACGTCCATTATCCATCATACAAAACATTTGGATTTAATAAAGCTCGTTTTTTTTTTAAACAAACTTCCAAAAAAAGAAACGTGTTGACTATTGTGTTAGCTGGTTAATTCGTTTAAAACATAGCTAATCCCCCCATGCAATCGTTTAATCCAACACAGCAGTTCATGTGATAAATCTTTAGTCCATCTGCTTGGAGAGGTCGTGCTCCGTCTCCGATGCAAACTGAAGCCGCCTGACCGCCTCCTTGATCAGGTTCCCCGACAGTATCAACTCCTGGAGGAGCTGGTGAGGGTCGTCCTCGTCGCCTGTGATGTCGAGCCCTCTTCGGCCGCACGTTTTAAAATGCTCCCATTCCTGATCACTGGACCCAGGTATATTGTACGGACTAGCACGGCTGCGTACATTTCGGCTCCGGAGACGGATGTAGCAGCCGTTGCGCCTCTGGGCACCCGCCCCTCCGCCGCCGTTGCCCCCCCCGCCGCTGCCCGGCTTGGCGTGGTGGCCGTGCCGCCGCGACACCGTCTGGTTGGCGCTGTTGTTGTGGAGCTGCAGCGCCTCGCCGATCTTTGTCACCAGCGCGTCCACTTCCTTGGAGTCCACGGTGACGGACTGCTCCAAAAATATGTAGTTCTCTTTCCTACACGGCATTTTCGATTGCTTTGTCTGCACGTTTGGGCCACTATTTTTTAATTTTATTTATTAATGTATTAATAAATGTATAAATTTCCCACAAGATGAATGAGTGCTTCTGCCGGCGACCACGTTCACCACGCTGCCCGACAGAAAAGCAAGAGTCCCTACGCTCGGTTTGTAAACAATGGATGACGCCGAGTGTAGGAATGTACCAATTGTCTAGGGGATAAGAGCACATTTTGGGGGGTTTTGAAACCATTCAGACGAATTATGCAATAGTTATAATGTAAAATTGCGCTATATTCTATGCTTTTTATTCATATTTACAAACGAAACTAGTTGCATAATGCTTTTTTCGTGCATAATTGGCAGCTATGAATATTTTAAAACCCCTAGTTTACCTCGATGATACATCCCACGTCTTCAAGCAGCGTTACATAAGAGTAAATGCACGTACAGTTAGATTGGCTTTGGAGTGTTATGTTTTCTGTATGAATAAATAAACATAATAAATTGTTCGTTGTATCATTAATACTGGCTCAAAAATCACAACATAGCAGATTTAAGAGATTTTGCTGTTGGTTGATTTATTCCGGATTTGACGAGTTTACGTTAATAGCGTTACTATAGACAAGAGGGGCATTATAGCTCATTTTAATTCATGAACTACACATCATGAATACATTTCCACTCCAATAATCTGAAAAATATTTAAAGATAGACGTTATTACAGGATTTTAAATCCTCGTTACAGTTCAGTCATGCTCTTTGCAATGGCCTTAAATGTTTACAGCTGGTCTTTAGAGGGTACAGACACAGGGTACAAGTCTCCTTAAAGCCAGAAAGCGTTAATAACCAATTATAATATATGTTCCACTCCACATTGCAATAAGCACTTTGGATAAGACATGTTTTGACTTCTAAAAGCTTGTTATCTGTTTAGTGCTCTCATTGCTAAACTTGCTGTTTTCAACACTTCCTCTTCTTGTTAGAGGAACCATGGTTCTCTTTATCAGAAACAGGACACTACCACTATCACAACTCCTATTCTGTTTTGCCAAACCTTCCTTCCCTTTCACTTCTGTAATAAGCTTCAGATGTATTAGATTCATTGGTTTGTAGTGCTTTTAGTACATTGCGATATTTTTTATAGCCAATGATATTTAAGAGATGTACTGAGTTATTTAAATGAACATATAATTTGCCCTTAAGCAATTTAATTATTTTTGACTATTATCTGTTGCGTTTGTGACACATTTATTGCTGGCCTTGCATTACAAATAACTGCACAGACTACAGGCTTTTGACAATGGCTCTATTATCAACAAAGAGAGGCTGATGAATGATATAGCCCATCTAAAGATTAGCAAAGATTTCTATCATATTTCTGATGAATAAGCATGCCAAGAGTTTCTGGACAGTGAAAGAACATATGTGTGTATCATTTTACTTATCTTAATATTTGACCTATAGAGTTAGGGTTATTTATCATCATACTTAGTCATTGGGTTTAAGATGGTAGGTGGTAGAGGAACAGAAGTCTACTGGCTGCCATACACTTAGAATTTAATTTCCTCTACATTGTAACTAATGTACACAGCTAAATGAAATTAAGGGCAGACTTAAATCACACATCATATCTCAATGGTGATTCAAGTTAAAATTTCTAATGGTATAAAATTGACTGATATAAACTGTGTGCTTTGTTGAGAGCAAAATGACAGTAGACAATGGAAACCAAAGTCATCTATCAACTCAGGGCTGGATTCAAAGTGACACTCAAAATCAAAGTAAAGAACTGAAATCACATGCTGATTCAATTTTCATGGCTTGTATCATAGCAGTAGCTTGTATCATGTGCCCCAGTAGTGTATATGGCCCTACATACCTGTATTCTCTTCCAGTGATGTGTGGGCATGATGCACCTGAGGTGATGGCCGGTGGTGTCCTGGGGGGTGGTGTCTCCTCCCATATTAAGATTAGGACATAAGTGATCTCCTGTACAGTCTGTGGTGCTACTTGGTGGCATTGGATGCACTTATACACAACATTCCAGAGGGCCAGTTAATGGTATCAATGTTTTCATTATCCAGGAACCGCCTGCACACTCTGGCTGCATAAGGATTTCTGAGGATTTCATTCCAGTATCTAACAGCAGTTTGGGTACCATGTGGTATCACATGCAGATTTGTGCAACCCTTCAAGGACATTGCGCCCCAGACCATCAGTGACCCACCGCCAAACAGGTCATGCTGGATGATGTTGTGGTCAGCATAACATTCATCACAGCATCTTCAAACTCTTTCATGCCTGTCACAAGTGCTTAGTGTGAACCTGCTCTCATCTGTGAGCACACGTCCCACAAGAGAACACTGGGCCTTCATGCCACCCTCATGCAGTCTGTTTCTAATAGTTTGGTCAGAAACATTCACACCCATAGCCCACTGGCAATCATTTTGTAGGGTTCAGTGCTCCTGTTTCTGCTTGCGTCAGGAACAGTAGCGGTGCTGCTGCAGGGTGGGTGATCTTCTCCAGCCCTGTCCAGCACTCTGTGTAATGGTCCACGTCGTGACATCTCCTCCATGCTCTGTTGTTTTTGTCAGTTTTCTATTACGATGTTCTTGAGACTGTGGTGTCTCTCCAGTGCACCTGTTGTTGCTTCATTTACACCCCACGTGACGAAATCGACTCACAATAGCATGGGATATTCAACTGACTTGGTGTTATTAAAATTATTTAGAGCATTTTAGTTGTATTAAACCTAATTCTGAAAATGTAAACATTCAGTCACTGCTTGGTTAATGCCATGTTTGAAGTAATATAGTGTTAATAGGGTAATGGGCAAGGTGATTTTGTTTGTTTTTAACAAGAGCCAGATAGAGGTACATGTAGAGAAAGCTGTGAAGAGCTCAGTTTACAGAGAGTAGGTGGACAACCCTGCTGTGCTGTTGCCCCATGTCATAGTGATCAGTGTGAGTGTGGGGGTGCTGCTTCACACTACACTATCCTTCCTGAAAAACAACTGCACCCTGTACTGCCTTCTAGTTGAGGTCATATCTACATCTAGCCCTGTTCACTGAGGATGCAAAGACTCACTAGACAGATTAGATCTAGATTAGATGTCAAATCAGTTATAGTACCAAAGCAGATCTGTTGTTTTTGTCCGTTTTCTATTATGATGTTCTAGTTTCATTCAGTGTGATGTTTTCTCTGGGGAGGCTTGGGTAGTGTAAACACACAATATTTCTTGATTCATGCAGAATGTTTTGCTAAATGTTGCACTGAACTGTGTAAATGAGTGAAATATATGTATCCAGCTGAGATACACTAACACACCACTCTGGTGTTATTTGCACAGGCTTGTCTAATCTTTTGCACGTTATGTAATGCTACCATAAAGTATATCTGATCTGGAACTGCATGTACTATTCAAGAAATCTTAAAACATGTTCTGTTTCGATTTCTGTTGTAGGGAGTGCTGATGTTATGACAAACCTTCAAATCAATTACTTTTTTTAAGGAACGTGGAAGTGGATGGTGTCATATTTACATTATTACTTGGCGTTACTGTGTGTAATTGACTTGTCAGCCCTCCACGTGTCTTCTTACAGGGTGTGGCAGATGTGTAGATAAAAAGAGAACATATTAAAAAGGAAAACATTTACTGTCTCATTTAAGACTAGAGCTCTGCTTTCACATGGCTGCCCTTGAGAACTCCTGGACACTGTCTCTCTCTGACTTAAGCGAAGCGCAAACCAAGTCACCAATGAAATAAAGCACAAGCAAGGGAACAATGTAAACAGTGGTGTGCATGCCACTTCCTGAATGCTAATTTGTTGCCAAAAATGTAGCTAGCTATAGAAAAACACCTTCCTGTGACTATTTTCTGTCACAAAGCTAGATGTAAAGATATTTCAGAACATAACAAGTCATGCAGCAAAATCTGCATATGTCTGGCCAAGCAGCAGTGGAATTCTGAGAAATTGCTCTGCAGTATCTGCAGGGTACTGCAAAAAGAATGTACTTCTGTGGAAAATAAGTACTCCTTCAGGGAACCCCAGTAAAAATAATGAAAGAGTTCATTTTACACTACTAAACGTTATTTTGTTTAACAGTTCACCTTGGGGATAAATTTGGAATCAATGTTATCACATCTAACAAAGTATGTACATACGGTAGCAAAATAAAGATATAAACAAAAGCTATTCAAATATATTTAAGTTATTGTTTAAGTAGTAGTTTAAGTAATTTAAATAATATTGTTACTAAAAAAATATTTAAAACATAAAAAAATAAAACAAGTTTTTAAAAGTTAGCTACATAAATAATTGTGGAAGCACATGCACCACTGCTGTTACTTCAGTCAGAACATTTATTGAACTTTGCTGCTTAATTATTAAGCTTTTGAGATGTACAAAAATGACAGTTTAACAGATTGCTAGGTGAAATTTGAGTCCTGTTTCATGCACTTTCAATGGGACACTGGCCAAGAGGGGCCATGCAGCCTTGCCTGTGTGGTTTCGGAGAATGCCAGGACACTGCTGAATCAAGAAGGCATTAACTGTAATTGAATAACTTGAAGTTCAAGATATATTCTTGGTCAAAAGACCACTGCAATATAACATGTTTACTCAACAGTACTGATCCTTACCCTTCCGGAGACCATTATTGTTAGAGTGCTTTGCCTGTAAATGTTTTGTGTGGGCAGGGGTGAGGGGTGTGTGTGCGTGTGTGTGTGCACGTGTGTGTGTTACCGCATTCACACTGACACACACTTCAAAAGAAGAACAGAGGACTGTTAGAGTCAACTGCTGCTGCTCCTCCCCTAACAGCAGAGCGCTACTCTAACTGCATGGTGTCATCCCTCTCAGACATGTGCTGCAACCCTAATCATTCACAGAGTCTCTACAGTTTGTTGGGCCTGAGTTGGGCTGAATCAGGACTGGCCTGTCCTCATGGAACGTTTTCTCCCTCATGTTAAACCTGACTCAGGTTGACTTTAGAAAGCCATTTTGTAACCAGAAAGTGAGATTACTCAGGAGATAGTAAACTGTTGTTTTAAAGCTGTTTTGATGTTGTACTGCTGATGAGTTCTGAGAGACAGAATGTATGTATGTATACGTATGTATATAAACACTTTATATGTTTTCCATTTGTTTGTCTTTTGATGCTGTAATCTTTTGAAATAGATATGATGTTATGAAGTATAGATATATTTAGCTGGGTTATATGTGAAATATAATCTCACTTGTTGCTCTGAGCATGTGCTAGAAATTTCAATCTCATTTGAATATCCTGAGTAAACAAAAACTTTTATTAGTGCAATGAGCCAAAATTCACAAGATCATTCACAGAGAAAAAAAAAAAACAAGGAGAAAAAATAATGGAAAGATTACGAGGTCGAGATGACATTTGTTCCAGTCACTTTGTGATTTCTTAGAAACAGGGCCACTCCCTCCCACACTCTGTTTGTGTTGTGAGCAGCGTGAGCACGTGTTCGGCCATGCACTGACTGCCCTCAGCCGGCACACGCGTCTCACGGCCCCGTTCACCGCACATCCCCCCCGCCCCCACGTGTTGGCGCACCTCCAGGCTGAACCCTGGCTGGCCAGAGCACAGCTGCTTTAGGAAATGCTGCAGTTAGCAGGCCTGGCCTACCCTGCTTTTACCATGAGCCTCACATCGTCCTATACTCCCCCCTCCTCTGCTTTTGCGCATAACTGGCCCCAGCCCAACACAACACACACTATACAAGGAGGGCTCGAATTAACACGAGACTATGAAGCGTGAGCTTAATCAGTGTTGAAATATGAGAATACGGGCCACTTTTAGAAGCGCTTGCATTCAAGGACTAGGGCCTTGCAAACAGCTGGCAGCTTCGAGGCTGGGGTGGGACACCAAAGAAGGCAAGAGGGGGGAGAGCTGGGACAGGGTCAACAATCACGGACTAGAACTATACTGCTTATAGACCATCTGTTGCAATATGTGGATTAATCACATTTGGGTTATATTTTCAAAGAGAAACGTACTGGATTCTCTAACGATAGACAGGTGGTCTTACCAGTTCCTACCTGTTTGGCCACACCTCCTATATGTTTGCAGCTCAAAGTTTACCGACCAAAAGTGGAGTAACTAAATATTTGACATTTTTGTGGGGTGTTGTTGTGTGAAGGTGACATAGTCAAGTAGCATTCGCCAGTTACAGCTTTTAAAATGAAAGCGTGTAATATTGAATTCAGTATGAAATTCGAATGAGAGTAGAATATTCATGAAGTTAGTTTCTATAAGATACTATAAGTCACCCATACACTCAAATGCACAGCATGCCGTTTTTCTTTTATATGCATATCTTATATATATATATATATATATATATATATATATATATATATATATATATATATATATATATATATATATAAGTTTGATTGCTTTGATTTAATTGTGTATAGTTCAGTGGAAAATGCCATAAAAGTTGTAATGTGTATTATGGGCATGTTTTCTATGTGAGAGAGCCATTCATAGTAAATCTCACTCTGTTGGCATTTCATTAAGCACTGTCTTTGTTCTTTGTTCAGAGTCAAGGTATGCCCATGTGTATCCGTCAGACGCTTCCCTTAATGCATTTCTGAACACCACGTCACTCGCCCTGGCTCCACACAAGGCCCCATTCATTCTCGCAATGTTGTAGCTCTAGCCAGCACCATCTGTATGTAAGCGAACACTTGAGGTTATGTGTTGCTATACATATGACGCTTGCGGTTAGGCGATGAAACACAGACACCCACACACCTGAACACACCCTGATTTTGTTTTGTTTTGGGTTTCTTTCAAGCACTTTGTGTTGCACCTGTATGAACTCCATTTAGCTCCACCCTCTGACACTGCAATATCCTCGAGTATAGATAGCATGGTATTTGCACATGACTGCAGACTTGTAACTAAAACTTGTCCATATGAATTTTACAATTTACACGTTGGATTATATTTTATAATCAGGTTAGAATAACTTTCACTTTTCTAAAAAGGATCTACACAGCATAAAGACACTTATTTTTTACTTTAATATCTTAGATTCAAATCTTTTTTTGTATTTTTAAGGACATAATCAATGGTTAATAAATTTGCAGAATCAACAATTCTCTCTTTTCACATTATTAAGATGTCTGATAAATTCAGTCTAAACAAAAGACCATAAAATCATCCATAAAATTATCAATTCTGGGCAATTTTCACAATTGCCACCAAGAGACCACTAGAGGGCAACATTCACATAGTATACATTCACTTCTTTTTAAATATTCATACCGTTTCACACTTCTTCTGACCAACAGATGGAAGAAAACAGCTTACTAATTACAACATATAAACATATAAACAGGGTGGAGATAGCTATTTTTATTGTTTACTCTCATGATAAGGATAAAAAAAAATCAAATATTCACATTCCCTTTCTGGTTTTGTCATCAGAACACTGGCAATTCAGTGTTTAAATCTTTTTCGATCTCTGAATCCTCATTTGCACTGCTACTGGGAGCTGGTTTAGGGCAACAGTTAGTCTTCCACAGACACGCAGGTGAAGCCGCAGGCCCTGTTTTAAACCTTCTTTCAGCACACGCAGGCCCTTCCTCCACTCCCGAGATGGAAAGATACACTCACAAATTAAGGTTTCCCATGGGAAAAGAAAACCAGAAAAGAGATGTCCTTAGTATCCCTGGGGTTTCTTCTATACAGAAATGAAATATGATATAAAGAAATGTGAGCTTTCATTCGACAGTCTCCTGTTGTGTAGTTTTAATAATTTAAATAGTTTTGTGGTGGTTTGCTTTGAACTTATATTGTATAGCACTTTGGCCGACATTTATGTGAAATAGAATTAAAGGTGACTTGTCTTTCTGATTTTTCTCCTCATCATAAAGGCTAGTTACTCACACGATGCTACAGACACACACTGCTCATAGTTGCAAAAGGTGTAATAACAGATTTTCTGATTAGTTTGCTAACTGTGGCTAAGGCCTAGTTCACACTAACAGGGTTTTTGTTCATAGAGGAGCAGTGTTGTCGCCCTCTCCTGGTGCTTATATGATCTACCTAGCACTCCCGCCCTGAGATAATTTGTACAAAAAAACATGTTTACTAATAAACAGCTTACCTCATCGAAAGTGAATGCATGATGTATTTGTGTTACTACAGAACTGTAATAGAGCTCCATTGGCCACTGATGTGCTGTGTGTTGAGGGCCGGGAAAGGCAACAAAAACAAAACAAAATTCTTTCTCTGTAGTCTATGTTCATGAGTAACTGGATTCTGAAGTATAATACACAAATGTTATGTTATAACCTGAAGCATTCATTCCAGAAAAAAACAACAACAACTGGTATTCTACATACCCAGACCATGTAAACCTGTAGTAAATTCAATTAATCTATGTACATATGTATCAGTTGAGTGGCCCAGCTTGGCTGGGGGGTGGAGAGGCTCTCAGGAGAGTTCAGCAGGTGACTGCAAACTAGGAAGCTATTTTTTTCTCAGCAGGTTTCCTGATGCAGAAACAGCATACTTTGTTAATACAGCATATATATATATTTAGTTAAACTAAAAACTTTGGTTTGAACTTTAGTTGAGTAGTATACAGTATATATTTTTAGTTTTTCACACTAGTGTGTCTGCAAAAATATTATGAATAGTAATTTAATAAACATTTAAACAGTTATTGAAACTGTTATCACTGTGTCTTGTGTTTTTCCTGCATCTGTGGTGTTTGGCAGTTAATACTTGATGCTGAGATGTAAGTGAGATACACCTTACATCTCCTGAGCCATCAAAGATAAACGTTTGTGCAATACAATTTTCATATAGCTTGAAAGCTCTGCAACATATACAGAACTAGCCTAATATGACCTCACCATTCCAATAGGTATTTGTGTGTTTCTGGTGTTCTTGTATAACCTACCTTACACAAGGTTGTTGAAGTAGATGGACTTGAGTACAACAGTGTCACTGTCAAGCTCCTTCACCGCCCTGAGTGTTTACATAGGGCTTTTTGTAACTGTGGATTGCATTCTGTTGATCCATCTGTATTGAACCTGGATATGTTTAAGCAAAGGACGTATAAGAGCTTGTGACTGGAAGCCTTTGTTTGTTGTTCTCCACTGAAGTGTAACAAGCCTTTGCATGTGGGGATGTAAGACACTGGTTGTTCCACAATGCAGGGCCGTTATGTTCACTGCTTCCTCTCTCCTGTACAAGGAACGGCGCACACACAGCAGCTGAGCACGCACTACCTCAGGGCCATCTGTGATTTATTGTGGCATTTTTACCTTCAGATCTCCTCAGCCAGTCAGCTTTTCCAGAAGGAACATCCATGTTCTTTGTCCGCATTTGGAGAAGGTGTGTAGTGATGCCTGAGGAGTTGTAGCGTTTGTGTGTGTCTCCACTGGGACTTGTGTCAGGTGGTGTTCATGATAGCATCCCTGCATGGGTGCTGCCTCACATAAAAACGAAAACCCTGACTACACCACCACTGGTATTATCAGTAATCCTCCATTAATAATTACACCACCACTGGTATTATCAGTAATCCTACATTAATAATTAGTGATTCTAATAAACTGACAGCAAGTTTGCTAAACCTGAAGAGTTAACATCCTATATATATTAGGTATGTGTCTGTCCATAAGACACTCATAAAAAAATGACAGGAACACAGAGTACTTTTCCTCATTGAGCACTGCCAGCCATTTATACACTGATTAATCATAATAACTGCACCTGTAATTGGTTTCAGTTAAGAGTATACAGTGCACTGCCCTTTATCAGAGTACTAAATATCTAGTGGTTACACATTCCTTCTTTTAAAGGTTCTCAGTGAAGGAGTAATTTACAAACAGGGTATTGCTTGTATAAAGGTAAATCAGTGTTGAAAGTTCAATACCCACACATTCCCATTTGCATCATTCATAATGTAAGAAAAGTGAGAAACCTTCAATCAGTGCCCTACTGCCCTAAAGTGCCCTGTACATCATCCGTCTGTCTGGAACTCCCCCGTCACTCCAGCCAGACCCACGTCACAGCTCCACAGTCCCTCAGCCTCCTGAAGATCTGTCACCTGTGCGTCATTATCCACGTTTGGTTCCACCTTCTTGCCATCATATCTCTATTTGCTGCCCTCTGTGTGTATCGATCTGTTTTCTGCTTTTTTTGCTCCTACTTTTGTCCTTTTGTTCTATTGGATTGTCTTTCCTGGTTTTGACCATTGCTTGGTTTCCCTTTTGCCTGATCTTTACATTGTGGTTACTGTGTATATGGCCTGGCATATATATGTACCCTGTATATGGGTACAGTTGTAGATTGACATCTACCTAATAAACCTGATGTACATACACATACACACAAAACAAAATAATACTTATTGGACACCTTACCCTCTTCTGAATAAATATCTGTGTTCATTTCCACCTTAAGGAAATTATTGATGTCTTCATAGAATTGTATATAAACCTGTATGTATATCTTCCAATTAAAACCTGCCTTTTTTGGTAGAATTACCAAAAGATAATTCTACTCTTATTTCTTTTTCTGGAGTTGCCTCCCATGAACAAAAGGCACTGGTGCCTTTGGGAAATGATTCCAGCAATATCTGTAGCAAGCTTGATACTGAAGGACTGACTAGCAACAATGTAAGTAGGTGGTTTATTATTATAACACAAGCATGAACAAAAAGGCATACATATTTAATATCCTCCCCGTGGGGGCACCATATAAAAGCTTTGCTCAACAGTCCAATGAGAATGTAAGTATCTTTGTGAAGGATGAGAGGAAGAGATGCACTCTCTCCAGGTCACTCCGTCACCTCTCTACCAGCCGGTGTCTGTCTGACACTGCTGAGTGTGAGACACTGTTCTCCTGTTCTCCTGGCACTGCAGCCATGTTGGATAAGAAGAACCACTGCTACACAGGGAATTGAAATGACTATGATTAAATTGGAAAGAAATTCTGACTGACTGTCCAAACACGTTTGGGGAAACAATGCAGCTGTCAGAACCATGAGCTGCATGATGGTCTTTTGTACAAGCCACATAGGATGTCTTCAGAAACCTGCTCGCCTGTGATATCATGCATTGACAGAGCCAGGCAGCCTGCAGTGGATTCCAGGGCTCCATGAGAGAAGGGAAATGCAAAAATACCTCAGGATTATGTGATAAATCCTGGCCTGTGTCTGTGTTTGAGCAGGCCTGGCTCAGTTGTTTCACACTTGTGTTCAGCACAGTTCATTTTATGACAGACACTGTCAGATAGCAAATCACTCTTTGATGGTTTGTTGGCCAAGGCTCGATAAAAACCATTATGACTAAGTGACTTGTCCTTGGGTTGGTAACTGGGACATATGATTGTGCACTCTCCCTCTCCCTCTCTCTCTCTCTCTCTCTCTCTCTCTCTCTCTCTCTCTCTCTCTCTCTCACACACACACACACACACACACACACACACACACACACACACACACACACACACACACACACACACACACACACACAGTCTCTCTCATTTTCTCAGGGCTGCCTCTCTCACTAATGTTTTGCCAATGCATACATTTATTGTTCCTGGTAAGATTTATGTCACAGGTGTTGAAGTCTGTCCCAGTCATTGATACACATTTCCTTATTGAAATAAGCAAAAAATACTAAATAAATATTGATAATGATTAGAGTGTTCATAATATTTATGTTGCAAGATTGCCAACACCCTTTGGCAAATCCCAGGAGTTCTCTATAAAAAGGTACTGTTTTATTTGGGAATTCTGTGTTTTACACCTGCTAAGTAATACTACTGGGTTCAGTTTTGTTTAGCAATGCAGACACGAAGCTTAACGTGAAGACGGATCATCTCCTGGTTTGGTACAGTACATGACAGTTTTTTATTATGACCACCGGCCTGCTTCATGCCTATTGCAGCCTGCATGGTGACCACGTCCTTGGTTACTACAAATTTTGATGCCAGACCAATGGTGGCATTGTAGGGGAAGACTGCTCAAGCAGGAGATACACATCCCAGTGTACACACACCCTAGTGTACACACCCAACATGGACTGGTGGTTAGGGAACCGGTCTTGTGACTGGAGAGTTGTGGGTTTGATTTCCAGGCCTTTGGCCATGACTGAAGTGACCTTGAGCAAGACACTTAACCCCAACTGCTCCCTGTGTGCTGGGCTAGGGCTGCCTGCCACTCTGGGCACGTGTGCACCACAGTCCCCTCGTGATCACTAGTGTGTGTGTTCTCACTACACAGATGGGATTAATTTCGGTTTGGGTGAAAATTGACAAATATGGCACATTTACACCACTGTGAACACTCTCCAGTGTATGCATCTGGCTTCAGGTGTGATTTTTAAATTGCCCACACTTGTTACTTATCACAGAAAGCAGTAAAAATCTACCTTCAATTTTGAAAAGGTGCCAATAATTTTGTCCAGCCCATTTTTGGAGTTTTGTGTGAAATTATGTCATATTTGCCCCCCCCCTGTTTTTTGTGTTGTTCCAATACACACAAAGGAAATAAACATGTGTATAACAAAACATGTGTAATTGCAATAATTTTCTGGGAGAAATACTTCAGGGGTGCCAACACTTTTACCATGACCGTATGTCCTTTGAGCACTATGAAGCATGAATTTGCATGAAGGCAGCATGAATTTGTTATGTCTGTCCAACAAATGTAGAATGATGTGGATTATATTTTACAGTACTTCTGAATGTCAAGACATTTACAGTCTGTATCATCAAATGGACTTTCGGTGTTATATCAGTGTTTGGGTGGCATGCAACCTTGACATTTTGTTTAACTATTTTGCCTTTTTAATATATACTATATATACATATCTTGAATATATTATGTGTTAAATATAATGGAACATCATTCATGAAATAATACTGTTGTAAGCAGTTAGTCTGAATCACGTTCAGATTTCATTTGGCACCAGACAAGCCAGGTGATCAGATCAGATCCATGAAACCACATTCAAAGGTGGTCAGAGATGGATCTTGATCACATATAATACAAGTTTAAACAGAATGAGATTATTATTATTGGCATACAATTACACCTACTGAAACAGAAAATCACCTCCAGACGACTTGTGCCTGGACTCAGCCCACTGACACTTAACTAAACGTGTGTCTCTGTTCATCTATTGAAAAAGGTCCACATTGAATCAAATGTCAATACATATTTATAAATTTAACTGTCCACATCCAAAGTTCATGCCTGAGTGTGAGAGACAGATATAAATTGCAGTGAAGTACACAAAGTTTCCAGAGAAACAGATAATATAACATATATAATATATGGTGGATGACAGCTCCGTCACAGAAGCCATCAAAAAGAAACAGGAGGCTCTCCTGGTTGGTTGGTCCAAGGAACTCCTGTCCCACCTGTCTAGGCTGAAATAACTCTACAGCAACTCACAGGCCTTGGGAACAGTGTCTCCGGATTGGTTAACATGGCTGGTGGTCTCCAAGTTTGAGGAAATGGACCAGAGAGTGTGAGCAAACTTTGGAGGTTTCACACTTCTTAGCCTCCATTCGAATCAGAATGAATCTGGTTGTTGAGCCTGAGCACAACAAAACTCTTGATCCTCTCCCAGATAGTTGAGGGAGCATTTGCTACTCAAGTATAGATGTGTTTCGTGAATCTGGAGAAGACATATGATCTTACGTCCAGAGATGTTTATGGGAGGTACTTAGGGAGCATGGGGGTGTTAGGTTGCTAATATGGGTCAATTGATCCTTGTGTTCCTGGGCTGAGAGTGTTCTTGGCACAGTCAACCTTGTTCCGTGTGGGTGTCCTACGAAGGGAGTGTCATGTCCCCACTCCTGTTTGTGGTATTCATGGACAGTACAGTAAGGCGTCTGGCAGGGGAGCTGGAAGGTTGCATCACTGCTATTTGTGGGTAATACGGTCCTCCTGGCTTTCTCAAATGGAAGCCTTCAGCACACACCTGAATGACTTGCACCTGAGAGTGAAGCTGTTGCTCTATGGAGCAGCAGTTCCAAATCTGAGGCTATGGTTATGTGAAGGAAAATGATGTTCTTGTTGGATTGACCGTGAGTTATGTGCAGCGGCTGCAGTTACGCAGTTACTGTACTCGACTGTATTGGTGAAAAGGGAGCTGAGCTATAAAGTTACATCTCCACCCTGACCTATAGTCGTGAACTGTATTTATAGACTGAAATAAGCTCAGAGTATAGACGCTGTTACACTACGCTGAGAGGCATCAGTTGATCAGTAATTCAGGCATCTGACGAGGATGGCCCATAGTCGACTCCAGAGGTATAATGTATACCGGGCACAGCCAGCTGGGTGGAGATCTTGGGGAAGACCCAGGATGTGTTGTAGGGATTGCATTTCATAGCTGGCCTGGGAAGACCTGGAGATGTTCCAGGAGGAGCTGGAAGACGTGGCAGTGTAACTGTGAACGGAGACACCTAGGCTTGTTTGCTCACCCCATAACCACTGCAACCCTGAAAAGCACTCAGTAAGTAAAAAATGAACATTTAGAGTATGACAGCATGTGTGCTCCCTTGGAAGTGACCCCATGACCTTGTTGCTGCTAGCACCTTGTACCTGTTGTACTAGGTCAGCTAAAGATGCAAATACCAGCACAAAGGTGTGCTAGCATCTTCTGTATGTCAAGTTGCAAAGGATCCAAAAGGCAGAGATCAACAAACGATCTATAGAAGAGGTGAGCTCTCTGGGCCAAATAATTTCAGAAAGAGTATTTATCATCATCCTGAAAAGCTGAGGACATTTGGAAGATGAAGTATCATTCCATTGTTAGTCATCTCAGTAACATGGAAGGGTTAATTAGCTGAGAAAAGTAATTTGTCAGCTGGCTGAATAAGACAATGGGCTTGGAGGTTTACTGAAGAGCAGCAGGATCTGGGCCACTGAGCAGACCAAAGTTTTCCAAACCTGGAAAGAGACACTGTCATGTCAGCTGATTTGTGATATATATATAACTTGAACAAGGTCTGCGCATTGGTATCATCTTAAAGTTTAGGAGTGGTCCTCTAGACAAGGAAGAAGGAGTCAACACCAGTAAATCACCACAAAGCACTACAACTCTAATAGAAATTAGATTTAATTCCACCATGCCCATTTTTCTAGCTTTGGTGGACCCTATCCCGAGGTAGGAGAAATGTTCAGAAGGTGAAAAAGGTGAGAACCCTAGATGCAAAGAACTTCAAGGAGATCCATTAACTGAGAGACCTGGAATCAGATTCCAAGATTGAGACACAGATGTAAAAATGACAGGAACAATTGTGTCATTTTACTCCATGATCATACGTCAGAAGGGAAAAAGGACAATGTATGTAGTTCTTGTATGCTGGGCAGCACAGTGTCTTGGTGGTTAACATGTTAGCCTTTCAGCACTAAGGTCTCGGGTTTGTGTGCCTATCTGGTTGGAGTTTCCATGTTCTCACTGTGTTAGTATGGGTTTCTTTTGGGGGCTCTTGGCTCCTATTACAGTCCGAAAATCATGGAGGTTAAAAAAAAATTGTTACACTAAAAATAGTCCTGGTACATGTGTGAATGATTGTATGCCTGCATGACCAGTGATGGCTGCTGCTCTGTCCTAGATGTTGAATTCTATCTGCATCCTGTGTCTGATGCAGCCTCCCAGAGGGGCGTGGCTTCCTGTAGTGAGTGTACTGTGTGCGATTGGCTGTTGCTTCTCACCGGCATGTTGGATGTAAAAGCCAGTGTGCAGGGTGTTGATTGTCTACTATATGCATATTTTAATGTCATTGTTCTGTACACAGCACAATTTTGCAAACGTGATTTGCCAAGGGAGAGTTGACAAAAATAAAAAATAAAAAGTTGAAAGCCTCGTCTGAGCCAGAGCCACAGCATGCCTCATAAGACTGTAAACACAACATGGCCGTAGATTATTCCTTCATAAAGCCATGGGTTGCGATTCATCCAGAGGAGCTAGGATGGACGCAGGAAGAGTCACGCTAAGCTCTGACAATCCTGCTGGCTCCTGATCATATGAGATAGCTAAGACAAGATCAAATAAATCTAATCGTAATCTGATCTTAATCTAAAATGTTTCACGTAAACAAATATTATGACTTGTTTTATATTCAACTGAAACTTTGAAACATTTTTTCTTGAGTTATCTAAGAAATGTTGCTATTCTTTGCATTGAATATGTTATTTGGTTCATTGGGTACAAAACATTACTACACAGTAAAAACAAGTGCTGTAAAAGTTTAAATGTATATTATTTTCCCATTAGTAATACCACTGCTAGTATACATACATCATGCTAGTAATTAATATGTTAGTTATTACTACTAATACTAAAAGTGTTGGAAGATTCTCAAAAGCGTTCTGCTTGGCTTTACCGAGAGAACAGGAGCAACCTGCTGTACCAGAATCAGCCAACAGGGGGAGACAAAAGAACACACTCGTCTCCTTGAAGCCCCCCTCAGTTTTCTTTCTCCTTCTCCATGTCTTTTCCCTCCACTATCAGTGTCCCAGTAATCACAGATTCTTGTCGCACACTAACCACAATTTTTGCCTTTCCTAGAGACGGCGGGCATCTATTCAGACTCATGCAGTAACACTTGGTCATCTTATTGGCAACCAAATTAGACTGAAGCTTTTGGACAGACTTTGGAGAAGCAGTGGTAAGTCTCCATGGCAGATTGCTGGGATTTTCTGAGGCAGGATTCTCAGTTTTGAGTGCAGTGTTGTGCCTTCTATTGCCGTCTACCTAAAGCTGTAGATTCATTTTCCTCAACACACACACACACACACACACACACACACACACACACACACACACACACACACACACACACACACACACACACACACACACACACACCCTGGCTTTCCAGAAGTGCTGCAGAGAGTCATGTTGTCAGCCAAAGAAGTTGCAAGGCTGCTCATGAAGTTTCTGTTGGTTGCAGTTGACACAGAATTAGGCAAAGACATTTTATTCTAAAGGTCTTGTAGTATTTTTATTATTGTGTTCTTTTTTATAACAAACTTTAGAAAACAGAAAATTATGTTGTTACTGGTGAAGTATTCCAGTGAGAGGTCACAGGTCAGAGTCTGAGTTCATGTGCAAAAGTACAAATGTTAAACTGTTTTTTTCTAAATCCAAGATGTATATAATTTCAATGTATTTAGTTCATGTTTTCTGGATTCAAAGTATACAGCATTTTCATATTGTAACTATCATTCTGTCTGAGATGTCATCTCACTCATCTCACATCTCACAGTGTTTCTGTAAACTCCCCCTTTCTCTTTGCCCTGTTTCTAGGAGACAACCACACACCTTTTCATAATACGTTCAACATTAACTGCTCATCATTCTTCCTGAATTCATTAGAAATAAGGTGTTAAAAAAGAAATAATCATGTAGCTATCACAACCTGGTGTTAAAATAGAAACACTGTCATTTGAGTTCATAGTTTTCTCCTTAGAAATGCAATATCAAGACACCAAAGTACCTGTTCACGTTTTTATGTCATGTTACAATTTGCCAGCTTGTGTAACATCTGTTATTAATTACATCTTATTCTAATTGTGGAGGTGAAAACTATGATTTTGATTACACAATTAACATGCAACCTTGAAGATAGGAAACGGTTGGTACAACCCAGTGAGTTTGGTTCATATTGGTGAGTTAGCAATGCATTCTGATCTCAGTTCATGTCTGTCAACCTCAGGGGTGGACATTCCAGGTTCAGAAAGTAAAACTCCTTTCCAGGATTTTACTCAAGCTTGCTGGATATTCTAATTAGTGCAAGACAGATAAAATTAGTGGACAGGTAAAATCATTTTCTGAACCTTGAATGTTCACCTCTGGTCATCCTATAGCAAGACAAACAGTTATTTTATCAACTCTGCACAAATAGTGCACCTGACATCCTGAAAGCAGGGTGAGGTGAGGGAGCCCAGGGCCCAGCCGAGTGTGTGGATGTGCCCACAGGGGTCTCTCCTGGTGAGGGGAGGAAGCCCAGGGCCCAGCCGAGTGTGTGGATGTGCCCACAGGGGTCTCTCCTGGTGAGGTGAGGGAGCCCAGGGCCCAGCCGAGTGTGTGGATGTGCCCACAGGGGTCTCTCCTGGTGAGGTGAGGGAGCCCAGGGCCCAGCCGAGTGTGTGGATGTGCCCACAGGGGTCTCTCCTGGTGAGGTGAGGGAGCCCAGGGCCCAGCCGAGTGTGTGGATGTGCCCACAGGGGTCTCTCCTGGTGAGGGGAGGAAGCCCAGGGCCCAGCCGAGTGTGTGGATGTGCCCACAGGGGTCTCTCCTGGTGAGGGGAGGGAGCCCAGGGCCCAGCCGAGTGTGTGGATGTGCCCACAGGGGTCTCTCCTGGTGAGGGGAGGAAGCCCAGGGCCCAGCCGAGTGTGTGGATGTGCCCACAGGGGTCTCTCCTGGTGAGGGGAGGAAGCCCAGGGCCCAGCCGAGTGTGTGGATGTGCCCACAGGGGTCTCTCCTGGTGAGGGGAGGGAGCCCAGGGCCCAGCCGAGTGTGTGGATGTGCCCACAGGGGTCTCTCCTGGTGAGGGGAGGGAGCCCAGGGCCCAGCCGAGTGTGTGGATGTGCCCACAGGGGTCTCTCCTGGTGAGGGGAGGGAGCCCAGGGCCCAGCCGAGTGTGTGGATGTGCCCACAGGGGTCTCTCCTGGTGAGGGGAGGGAGCCCAGGGCCCAGCCGAGTGTGTGGATGTGCCCACAGGGGTCTCTCCTGGTGAGGGGAGGAGACAGCAGGAGGGAGAGAGGGGAAACAAGCAGGAGAAAATGAACTGCTTCTGCTTGAGCTGCAGAAAATTTGTCACTGCCAGCAGACGTGGGCAGAACGGGGAATCGGGTGGGTGCAGCAGAATGTCGATCTGCCCTTACTCTCTATCTCTCTACACTTCTCTCTCTCTCTCTCTTTCTCACTTGATCCCTCCTCCCCCCTTTTCTCTCTCTTTATCTCCTATACTTTCATTCCTTTTCTCAGTTCTGTTTATGACGTTCTGTCAGTGGCAAACAGGGAGGATCACAGAAAGAGAGTAGAGAACAGAGAACAGGCATTGGCGATGAAGAAGCTGAGATGTGGACCGTGTTGGGGGTAATATATCCATGGACCATGGTTGATGAAGAATTACAGCAAAGGTATTCAGCTGGTCTGTAAAAGCAAAATGGTGTTCCCCTGTCACACAGTGATGTATGGACTGAAATGGCAGCAGACGGTAGATGTTGGTAAAGCTCACGAGTTATAATGGACTCATTAGGATTGAGCTTCAGGTGCATTTACTCTTAGTGACGACTGCATCCCTCTTGGCTACCTGTGCTACTGTGCTGGGATCCATCGGTGGACGAGCAGGCAGTGTCTCTCTGGGCCAGGGGTGATCGGGGAGATAAGTGATGTAGAATCAGAAGGGCCTGCTGCTTGCTGCTCTGTTTTCTGCAGTTGTTCAAAGTAAAAAGGATAAAAGAGAGAAAGAGAAAGAAAAAAAAAACAAAGGGCGAATGATGCATTAAACAAAACCACAAACAGTGTTGAAATGCAGCAGAGAGAGTCCTCACCTCTCCAGCTGCCAACGTCCAAATGAGATACAGTGGCGTTTAAAATGTGGGGCGACCGCCCAAAATCAACGATTGTGCATCAATGGTAAAACAAGTGTGTGCATGTGTGTGGATCAGAATGCTTTTAGCAATGATGCCTTTAAGGATTGTTGATGATGAAGAGTTACTATGGCAGTATTCAATATTCAGTTTGCACAGAATGTTTCACGAGAGAGTGCACTATTGCTCATGTGACATACTAGCAGTTTTAGTGTAGCCTAAGCTACCAATGAAACGTTGGGACACACCTACTCTTTCTTTTTACTGCTTTTTTGTTAAGAAAAGCAAAGGTATCAAAACACTAACATAACACATATGTAAACTTACACTTAATTTATACTCTGGTTTCTCTTATCAAGGATCACAACCCAGTCACCAATGATGCTGGTTCAATTGTGAAGAAATTCATACAGTATATTGAACACTTATAGTATGAGAAGTTCTGAATGAAAATCTGAAATCTCCCGAGGGGAGATCTATTTTTTAATGTATTACTTTTAAAAGCAAGTACATTGATATTAAGATTTAATTTGAGCATAAACCATTAGAGTAAAATGCCTTTAAATTAGCGTATGAAAAACATAGATATATGTCAGGCATGTCCAAATGATTGGTGCTGTACTTCTGATGCATTTCTTTTCTCCATAGGATTAATTCAATGAATCTGGTCACCCCATCATTCATCCTTTAAAGTAAATTTGTTTCACCTGTGTTAGTGTTTGCCAGGTTTGTCATCTTTAAATATATTTGTAAGATATGTGGTGGTTCGTCTCTTGGCTCTTTGAAAAGTAGCCGTGGTGTCTGAAAAAAAAGCTGTTCTAGTAGACGTCATGAGAGAACAAGACCTCCTGCCATCTGGAAGCCCTGTGAGAGTCGTAGACCTCATGGCTCATGGCTGCGTCCGTCACGGGCCAGGGCACGGTGGTGGCCTCCTTCCTCCCATCGGACCCTACGCGCCGCTACTCTGTCCTTCATCTTCTGCGATAACCACGAGAGGACCTGCTCCTGATGGCACCTGCTGACTCTTCAAGCTCCCATCGTGGACACACATGCATCTACCCACCCTCCCTGTGCTGCTGTAAGGACTGTGCATACATCAATATTTCATTCTCACTGGGAATTTTGGGAAAAATCATATGCAAATGTTAGATAGAGGTGCTCACGTCCTTTTTTCCTTCTCTCTTGTCTCTTGTTCTCCTTTAGGTTCCTCCGTTCTTCTTGGGTTCTCCCAATTTGAAACCAGCATGGTGCCTTTGACCAGTGAAAGGCCTTCCTCCGCCACACTGTGGTGTGTTGGTTCAGATGAGTGGTGAGATGTTGAAAGCCTACAAGTCAGAATGGAATCCTTAAGGTTGAGATGCATTAGCAGAATGACTCTCATTGAGGACTTTATATCTTTATATCTTAGTTTCTTGTGCTGCTGTGTGGAGATAAGTGGAAGAGGAACTCTCAGGGTCAGGTGGGATCAGGGGAGAGAAGGTTGCAGAATCAGCAGAGGGGTTTGCTGCTTGTTGCCACGGGTCAGTCTGCACCCGTACCGCTGAAAGAGTGGGATCAAAACAAAGGATGAATGATGCATTAAACCAAACCACAAACAGTGTTGAAATGCAGCAGAGAGAGTCCTCACCTCTCCAGCTGCCAACGTCCAAATGAGATACAGTGGCGTTTAAAATGTGGGGCGACTGCCCAAAATCAAGGAGGGCATATGAATAATGAAGTGAGCCAAAGTTGTTCACGTGTGTGTGTGTGTGTGTGTGTGTGTGTGTGTGTGTGTGTGTGTGTGTGTGTGTGTGTGTGTGTGTGTGTGTGTGTGTGTGTGTGTGTGTGCGCCGCGTGTATGTCAGTTTCTTTTGTCATCCAGCAAGCAAGGTCAGACTTTCAGCTCTGGGCTGTGTCAGCCACGACCGCCTCACTCAGCAGCTCCGTCCTCTCATTATACACCTCCGCTTCCTTTGGGGTGTCTTTTTTATCCTTATATAAAAATTTATTTTTTTTATAGTGTTGCCGAACAACACCCCCCCACCACACACACACACACACACACACACACACACACACACACACACACACACACACACACACACACACATATCCGCCTCTTGTTTTCACTCCTGCTCTCCTCCCCTCCTCAGCAGTGGGGGCCATTAGAGAATTGGGATGTGTCTTCTTCTCTGGCCCCACTCCCCTCATTAAAGACTGCTTCACTGTGTGTGTGTGTGTGTGTGTCCCACCCAAGGTCACTCTCCACACACACCATAGCCACCACTTATATGTTCAGCTCAGACAGACCTCATAACCAGGGTAAACAGGGACTTGCTCACCATGGCGATTACCATTATGATAATGTGCTGAGGACGTTGTGCAGTGATGCCCTGCAGGGAAGCATAACTGAGTGTCCTGCTGGGGTAACTCTCCTCCCAGTAAAGGCAAATCTGTCTTGCCTCCACCTCCACTGTGAGCATGATGCTGGCTTTTTCCGAGGCACTGCAGATGTGTTTTACAGACTCATGGCCATGTTTTAATAGGCCAACAGCTGCAAGTTTTTTTTTTGGTGTCTGTAAAAATCCCAAGTCAGTTCACGTCCCTCCTTAGATCTTGCCACAGACACGCACAGGTGCACAAGTGCATGGTGGAACAGGGGTGCCGTTTGCACGCGTGTTCTCTGCCATACGCACAACTGTCACGCAGGCGATGTGGAACATCAGACTGGCCTGGGCTGTGCGTCTCCATCACCTCCATCACGTGCTTTAGCGAACAGCCACCATCTTCGTCAGCACTGCATGGTATGTTCCTCAGGTAATGAGCCCTGAGCCCAGTTAAGATGTGGCTTTCTATCTTAATGACCTCCCAACTCCACCTGCCTCCTGGGCTCTGGGCCGAGGCAGCCAACTGATGGAGCGGCTCCATTCCGCACGCCTACTGCTGAAGCCACGGTCCCCGAGACGACCCCGGCGCCTGAGACCTGGTTAAAAAAAACCATCTGGTTTAACACCTCTACTGCAGATTATCTCCAGAGAGGAGAAACAGCGCTTCTGGGTGGGGTGAGGAGATTATATGGGTGCATGTATTGAAATCCACTGTCCATCTAAGCAGCTTCATTCCAGCCCTGCATGTTGAAGGAGACTGGGATCCTGCTCGTTTGGAGTTAATGACTGAGAAAGTAGGACTGCTGCTGGCTGTAATAATAGGATTAGGCTGCATGTAGGAGAGGAGGGACTGAGTCAATGCTGAGATTTTCTAGCCCATCTCACTTTAGCTCATCCCTTCTTAAAAAGTGAGTACTCTTCCGGAGACGTTCTTCCTTGTCCTCTCCTTGTCCCCATGGGGACAGGCGTGTGATTGGAGGAGAGGCAGGGACCGTGAGGGGACACTGGGCAGGCTCACGCACAGAGCTGTCGGTGGAGATTGTGTTTGGTGGGGAAGTAAGTGGAGTTGTGCTTCCATTTAAAGCTGAGTGATGAGGTCAGTTGCCTTCTGACGACATGCGTCCTAGCAGCAGTGTGTGGGTCGACCCACTTCGTGGTTATGCCTGACCTCTATTTCTCCACGCCTGTTCCTCTGCCTCGCTCACCATCTCGGACCGTCACCTCTCTCTCCTCTCAGACGAGGAACACGACCGAACACCTCCGCCTCTGCCTGATCGGACAAGCTGCACGCACGAGTGTGTGGATGCATAAAGAGGACAATGTGAAGCATATTGATGTGATGGTTCCTTGCTGTTTTCCAGTGGGTGGAAGTCCGAGTGGCTCTGGTGTCTGCTGAACTTGCTTCTTTCTCTCCTTGTAAGCGTTGGGTCTCCTGTTGGCTTTCTGATTCATAGGCAAGTGTCAGTTACTCAGAAATGCTGTCATGTTAATTCAGTCCCTTAATGGCTGAAATGGTCATGATGATTGATGACTATTCAAAAAATCTATTCAGGTTTGAGTGCAGGCCACCACAACTGTACCCCCAAAATCACTAAGGTTAAGCAGTAACATTAATGTTTCTATCATGCTTCAGAATGAAAAGTTTTCTATCTCTTACAATTGATACTGAGCACTTATTCAGAAGGTTGGGATTATAACCCAAGGCCCATTCGACATGCATCTATGCATCCTTCTTATTTCATCTGATTGTGCTGGTCATATACCTGCATTCATGTTTGTTTAACACACATAGCACATTTGATCAACCCTACACTGATGAACAAAATTCAACAATTTTTGGAAGAATGTGTTTTAAAAGCTCATTGGCTAAAAGTTTGTGTGGGGAAGAGTTCACTGTAAAGGGAAGAGCAGAGGAACAGTCCAAGTCCCCATCTCTTTTACCCTTTATGTGACTGGCCCTGTGTGGACGTCCCAGGTGTCACACCCAAGCTGCAGTCTTTGAACCACACTGACTTGTGCATGTCTCTCTCTTAGAGTCTAGCTTTACTCATGAAATGTTTTAGCAGTAAATAGCCACATCTCTAGCTCTGACTCACAGAGTCAGCGGAGGCAGGTTGGGGGGGCGGGGGCGAGTGGGGGCGGGTGGGGGTATGTCCCCGCCTCCCTTCCTCCCCACCATCTCCGTCTGCCTGATCCTACTAGCCCCCCGCTTGCGTCTATAGCACAAAAGACAGTCTGGGTCCCTTGTTTTTTTTTCCTGCAGGCTGCAGTAATGTTTCTCCTGTAACCTTGGACTGATAATGGGTGATGTGAGCCTTGCCATGGAGCTGGAGGCTTAGATCCAGCAGCTCCCAGCCAGCGGGTTTAAGTGCTCCCATTCCAGCTTCCGTAGCATCACTGGCCATTAAGAGCTGCATCAGAGACTGCAGCCAGGGAGAGAGAGAGAGAGAGAGAGAGAGAGAGAGAGGGGGAGAGGGAGAGAGGAAGGGAGAGAAGAATGGAGAGAGAACGAACATGAAGACAGAGAAATACACGGAAAATGTTCCAATCATTCAAGGACACAGGGTCCCATGCACCAACAGAGTGCATGTTCATTAATACTGCAGTGAGATTTTTCCCCCCCTACGGTACAAGCCCATTTAAAACAAGCGAATAGTTGTTACGCGGTGCACCCATTAAAGCTCCGTGTTCAGTTTTTGTTTATCTTCTTTCACTGTACTTATTACATGTTTTATGGAAATGTGCCAGATTAAATTGCCAATTCATTCCGCATAATTCTTCAGCAGGAATGAAACTGCAGTGAGTAATGATGTAGTCCGGGCTGTAGTGTTTGGCAGTGGCTCTAGACTTTCCCTTTTCCGACGAGATGCTGCTTTTGTCCACTTATCGTAATGAGGGTCCTCAGCGGTGTGGACACATGGCGGGGGCCACGTGTGAGGTAAACACACACGTTTTCTGCCTCACACGTGAGAGAGTGCCGTGGGGAGACTGCAGGTGTGTGGGTGCGATTCACTTTCACAATTAAACAGCGCGAGCTGCTTTAAGACTTGAGGTTTGGTCTCGCATGTGTTGGCACTCACTAAGCCAGCACACAGCACGTGTGTTTATGGCTAAAGCACATAGACCCAGTTAGAAGGGCTCCAATAAGAGGATTAGACCGAAGACCATTAGAGATCATGGAAAAGACACAAAGAGATGCCATATTGGGTGGACCCAGGAAAGTCTATTTGAGTCCCTCTTGTTTAGATCCTGCAATTTCAACAGTAAGAATCTATGGCTTATTCCCATGTCTCACATAGATGGACATTCTAAAAAAAGATATTTGGGGTGTAGTTCTGATCTTACACAGGGTAATGCTTTCACCTTACATGACCTGTACCTTTAACACCTCTTGATTCCTGAGGTCTTTGCAAAGTATTTGTGAAGCAGAGTCATGTTTAGTAGCTCAAAGAACTAATAAAATCTTGGTTTGCCTCTATCAAACACAAGAGATTTTTTATTGATATTAACTGATACTGCTCATACTGTATTACAAGGACATCCCCCAAAAAATTGATTTTGGGCAAAATGTGTGTGCACGTGTTTGTGCATATATATGTATTTGTATTTGTTTATGCATTTGTATGTGTGTGTCTATGTGTCTCCCACACGGTTTCACATGTGTATACATGCATGTGTGGTCATGCTATGCAGAGGCTCTGCAGGGCCACAGAGGGGCTCTGCTGGGGTCCCATACTGGGGGGGACATACTGGGGTCTTGTGCTAGGGGGGACATACTGGGGTCCCATGCTAGGGGGGACATACTGGGGTCCCATGTTAGGGGGGACATACTGGGGCCCCGTGCTAGGGTCCTGTGCTGGGGTCCCATGTTAGGGGGGACATACTGGGGTCCCGTGCTAGGGTCCTGTGCTGGGGTCCTGTACTAGGGTTCCGTGCTGAGGGGACATACTGGGGTCCCATGCTAGGGGGGGCATACTGGGGTCCCATGCTAGGGGGGACATAGTGGGGTCCTGTACTGGGGTCCCGTACTAGGGTCCTGTACTAGGGTCCTGTACTGGGGTCCCGTACTAGGGTCCTGTGCTGGGGTCCTGTACTAGGCTTCCGTGCTAGGGGGAACATACTGGGGTCGCGTACTAGGGTCCTGTGTTGGGGTCCTGTACTGGGGTCCCGTACTAGGGTCCTGTGTTGGGGTCCTGTACTGGGGTCCCGTACTAGGGTCCTGTACTGGGGTCCTGTACTAGGGTCCTGTACTGGGGTCCTGTACTAGGGTCCTGTACTGGGGCCCCAGGCCTGGACGTGCCACACTGCTAACAGACGCTTTGGTTCAGCCCTCCACCCCACCGCCCCTCTGCACAAGACTGCCCACCAGACATCAGAGCATCAGGAATTAAGCCACGCCATGTCGTTAGTTGCCATCTCTCTTGCAGGTTTTACTCCCTTGACTTCATGCTATGTTAAATGTTCCCATTTATCTTCCCTCCGGATAGAAATTGCTCAGAAATTGGTATTGGTTCGATATGAGATAAGAGCCAGTGATAATCACCTCCCGCTGCCTGTGGTGTCTATCCAATCATGAGGGAGAGGCATTTTGTACCCAGTTGCTTAGAAACAGTGCTCTGAAATTGTGGCAAGAGAATGAGTCTGCATTGTACTGCTGAAAAGCTGAAAAGAGTGTCAAGGCTCCTCACTATATTGAGTGATTCGGTAAGATTACTACTGTTCACCTTGCATTGCTTCACAGGGCTTTCGGCTTCTGTGTCAGTGCTTTTGTTTGATTCTGCTGCTTAGGATGTGTGAAGTACACACACACACACACACACACACACACACACACACACACACACACACACACACACAGAGTGGCTCACATCTCCAAGTCTGGACTACAACCAACAGAAGAAAGTTTGTGGGATTTGGGGGGGGGGGTTATGGCTGGAAGTGGGAGGAGGTGGTGGGGTGTGTGGAGGTGGCAGGAGGTGACGGGGTGGTGGGGGCAGGGTAGTGGAGGGGGTGGATGTGGTTGGAGCGACGAGGGACTGAGGGACTGCATCAGACTGACAGGAGGGATAAATGGCTGAAAAAAAGTATTTTCACTGCAACTAATCCAGCAGGACAACAGGTATTACGATAAAATCTGCCAGTAAGACTAATGGTAATAAGCCCAGGGCCTGTCTCTCTGTCCTACTGTATGGTGATTGTAATGAAGGCTGGTGTCACCAGTGTATCCGTGACCTGACTGCACCTTGGAGTGAACACAGGCTCCGTCACTGCCATCTTCTTCAGATTCACCATACAGTAGACAGCTATGGGCATGGACATATATGTATGTATATATATATATATATATATATAAACATGTACACACACAAGAGAGCACAGACAGAACACCACATCATTCCTAAAATTCAGAAATCATCTCAGTTTCTCTCCCTTTCTCTCTGACTGTCTCTCTCTTCCTCTCTCCCTTTCTCTTTCTTCCACGGTGTCCATCTTGCAGGTCACTGATCACGCTCTGGCTATTTTCTTCATTGTGCAGATGGTCCCAGCCCAGGTAAGGATGTCTGGACAGTTGGAGAGCAGTACATGAGTGGGAGATAGCAGACACCTGGGTGCAGACAGGGCAGTGGAGTAGGAGAGAGACCATGCCGGGCTGAAGCTTGGGGGAGAGGTGGTCTGGTGAGTTGGTGTGTGGGTCAGCACCGGGAGATCCCTCAGTGACTGTTGCGTCATTAACCCTCAGCCCCTGAAAACAAAGAGCACACATGCTTACTGTCCCAGTCCAAAGGTTAACAGCTGTTTTCATGTCAACCTGTCTCTTATAGTGTGTGTGTGTGTGTGTGTGTGTGTGTGTGTGTGTGTAAAGGAAAGTACAATGCGCCTTTCTTTCTAACAGTCGTTTTCACTTAGACTTTGCCAGGCCACTGAGAATTATTTCTCCCCTCCTCCATCTCTCCCATGTCAAATCCAGGGCTGTCTAATTTAAACGTAATGGGCCGTCTGTGTCACCACAGCGCGGCACTGGGGGGAGAGACCGTACATCGGCGTGTGGCAGGAGGCTGTGTTGCTCGTGTGCCGAGCTGACATCTCAGCACAGAGAGCCTCTCTCAGCCCCCTGCCTTGGCCAGAAACTCCATCAGCTAAACCAAAGAATCCCACTTCAAGACTTCTCACACCTCATTGACTAACTCTTCTCCACATCTCGTGCTTTGTCTGATATGTGAGCTACGGCCTTTGCGCAGTAATTGTCTTTGGAAGAGGCTATTCATAAGGCTGTATGTGACAGTGATTAAGAGTGTGGGGGAGACACACTCAGCCGTGCACCAGATGTGCTGAATTTGCCTTCACTGCCAATCTGGGGCCACATGGCATAAAGTGCTCGAGAGCTATCGTAGTTTATCTTCCTTTGAAAAAAGAAAAAAAAAGAAAGAAAAAACAATAAGCTGTCATATTAAACGAAGCATGAAACATTTAAATATCAAAGGAACGAGTGATTAAACATGAAAAGATCTGAGTTGCTGCTTAAAAAAACACACACCAAAGCAGCTCGCTCTCTTCTCTGTGGCGGTTTGAAAGCCTTTATGATGAGCTTGTAGGAGATAACTGCTCCCGCAAGAGTCTCGTCTGATGAATGGTCATTGCGGAATTATACCTCAAGTCTCATGAAATTGCTTGTTGGGGGTGAGTTTTTCTCATGCTTTCCAGTGCACATCTGATGTCTAAAGTTCCCACCTCTCTGGCAGCAGTATTCAAGCATGAACTTCAATTTTCTTTTCATAAAAGGATTATGCTTCTATTTGTATTACTGTACTTTCCACACATACCTTGCACTTAGGAGGCACATCTACACTCTGATTGGCCAGCGGTTTGTGAGGACTCCACACAGTTCTCTCTGTGTTCACATTCCTTGCTGCCAATACGGAGCAGGCTGGCTGTCTGAAAGGCTCTAATCAATAAGGGCAAGGTCAAGTGTATCTGTCTAGTAAATTCAAACTGTTTCCTGTGGACTCAAAATCTTTGTGAATATTGTACAATAGTGCAGAATCCTTGGAAAATTGTAGTAAAGTCTGTCCATTTGCTAACCTCCCTCACAACAAAGTGCTGTGAGGCTACTCAGATGCCACAGATGGGGTGCAGACATGGTCCTGAATGGCCAGTTTTTACAAAGAAATGTCCTTTATGGACAGCTACTGCTGAAGTGTTGCACTGCTGATATCTGAAGCCACAGGTGCTTGTGCTGTTGCTTTCTTTCCCTTTTTGACTCTTGCTGGTTTTTGTCCTGAATTTGGTCTCTGCTGTCACCGAGTCAGTGTGCATGTAGAATGGCTGGTGAGTGAGTGACAGGCCGGCGGTTGCAGTGGAACAGGCGTGCTGGCCCGCAGGCATCCTTTATACTTTTCAGATCCTCACATTCACTCCTTTCCGCTCCTTTCTTTCACCCTTCCTGCTGGCTCTTATCATATCTGCTCACCATCTACCCCTCTTTTTCTCTTCGCTTCTCTTCAGATTTAGGAAAATAGTATCGGGGCATTATTTATGGGCCAAATTCTCCTGCCATGGCAACAATCAAGTATAAGCTAACGAGGTGAGGGCTTGTCACGGGCACCCCCCCCCCCCCCCCCCCCACACTGTCTAACCCCCCTCAGCATGAGTGTCAGCAGATGTTTGGCATTAGGGGCCATGCTGAGAGACAGGCCCCTCCCGACAACCCGCCAGCCCAGCACTCCATCCAGGCTGTCATTGGGCAATCTGAGAGCAATCATGCTGTGTGAAGGCCACGTGTTCCCCTCGAGCCGTGTCCAGGAACTCACCCGTCCGCCTGCCGCAGGTTCTGTCCATCCCTGACAGCCACCAACGCCGCCTGATTAGCCTGCTTCCTCTGGTGGACCGTCTTTGCCTAATGTCAAAACTATGGCAGACCTTGGAAATATTTATCCCATAATGAAGTGGAAGCTCGGTGTTCTGATGTCTCTGCCCTCACTTCTGTTTTTCCCCATTCGTTCAGTCAAGGGTTTGTGATTATTTCCATTGCCCTTAATGGAAGCCATCAGTTAAGGGTATGTAAAAACCTGTGATATATATATATATATAACTGCAATCTACGTAGAGATTGTAGTGAAGTACACAATGTTTCTAGAGAAACAGGACGTTTCGGGTAGAGGTCCGTCATCAGCTGTGCAAGCAAAGTGCTTCTAAGTGCTTCTTTCTTCTTGACGCACTTTGCCTGCACAGCTGATGAAGGACCTCTGTCTAAAATGTCCTGTTTCTCTGGAAACTTTGTGTACTTTGCTACAACTTTATATATATATATATATATATATATATATATATATATATATATATATATATATATATATATCCCTTTATTAGAGACACCTGCTGTCATAGTTTCCTTGTAAAGAAATAAACAGATGAGCAGGTTTTTCAATGGATCGGTTTCAGTGTGAGTGACGTTAAATAAAAGATGAACACCGGTGCTAAACCTGGTCAGTGCTAGAACAATCCAGGGCCAGTATTTCAAAAACTGCCAAACTTGGGTTTTTTCTCTTGCAGTGGTATTCACACCAAGAATGGTGTGAATAATAAAAACACCCAGCGAAAGGGGATCCTGTGGACATAAACAACTCATCGACGAAAGGGATCTGAGGAGGATGTCAAGAATGATTCTACCAAACAGGTAAAGCATATTTCAACTGAATATAATGCTTCAACCAATATGTCCAAATATTTAAAACTCAATCCTAAGCACAGATGGCATATAACAGCACATGACCAATTTGGGTGTCATTGCTGTTTAAGGGAAACCGAAAGGAGAGACTTTGTTGGGTAAAAGATTGCAAAAATAGGATCACTGAGCAGTGGAAAACCTCACCTGAGTTCACCAAATGAACTCAGATATCTCTTGCACCATGCTGGTCAGAATTTAGCATAAGCAGCATGAATCGATGAACCATTGCTGTCTCGTGTCAACAGTTCAGGCTGATGTGGGTGGAGAAATTGGTTTTTTTTGCAGACCCTGTGTCCTCTGATACCTGTGGATGGATGTTTGGGCAGGAGGGCTCACCTAAGCATTAGCTAGCCAAGTTCATGTCTTAATGGCAGCTCTGGCTGTGACAGAAGGACACTTTCATCAGGACAGGGCACTGTGTCACAAAGGTCAAATAGCAATGGATTGGTTCCAGCAAGTTTGATAGCAAGTTTTCTTTGCTTCAGTGGTCTCAATCTTACAGTAATCCTATAGAGCATGTGGCAAACTGAAGGCCTTCCACATCATTAAAGACGTAATACTGTCTTAAAATAAAAGTCTATGCTGCTTTAAAGTGTACATTGTAAAATCGAGCATAGACTACATCTCCCACAATGTCCATCGTTTTTGTGACCTGCACGCCTCATATCGCCACTAGATTGCAGTGTTTCTAGATCAGCATTTCTCTAAGCCAGGGGTACTCAACTGGCGGACCGCGGTCCGGATCCGGACCCGAACGCAGTCCTGTCCGGACCCAATCTCATTCCTGATTAACTGGATACGGACCAAAACAAAACCGTAGCATTTATTTCAGGGCTATTGAAAAAACACTCCGTCACGAGTGTTACGTTCGCCACCCCCCCCCCCCCCCCCCGCTCAACAACTTACGTTCGCCACCCCCGCCCGCACCGGACCTCAGGTCAAAGGTATCTGCCAAAATTGGACCGGGGACAAATTTAGTTGAGTACGCCTGCTCTAAGCGTTTCTCACGCTGTTTCACAACGTGTCCAAGAAAAAACGATACGTATAGGCAATTTAATGAAAGATGGGAAAGCGAATGCTTCAAGGTTAAAAAACCTACATTTTGTGTATGAGGCAATATTGTCGGTAAAGAAGTACAACATACGTTGATATTTTGACACCACACACTGAGCTAAGTATGCTAAATTTAGCCTTCAAGAAAAACAAAAGTTTCCGAACTGTTTTTCAGAGGGTTAATGTTTTCAGTGTATGCTAAATGTGGGTGAGAGGGTGCCCTCCACCAGATCACCTACACATAAAGATGCTGGTTTGTCAAGAAGCACCCTGAAATATACTCTCACATTCATCTGGCTTCATTAGCTGTTGATGGAGGCACAGATGGGAAACCTGCAGTGTGTGGAGAAAAAACCATCCATGGTTAAACTAATGAAGGAGTCAGACCTTCGAGCAGAAAACAAAAATAAATAAGCATTTCTAAAAATCTGAACTAAATATAATGTATTTCAACCTAGAATAACAACAGTTTAACATTTGTAATTTAATGGCTGTGCTTGCATTATATTATATTATTTTCACAACATGGTCAGTGAAGGAGGATGGTGTGATGTATGGTGTTTCAGGTTATTTAACAATTAAGGAGTAGTTACATTTATACAGTCTTACAATTACAAACGATCCTTTGAGGACAACCGTAATGCTGTGGCCCTCTGTGAAAATGAGTTTGAAACCCCTGCTATAGAGAATTTCTGGGATGAGGTGAAACTGGCTAATTAGAGCATGTTATTACCTCCGTCTAATCTGTGGCAACTCGAGAAGACATCCTGTCTGCATCGGCCAAGATCCCTGCAGATTGGATTCAACACCTAATGGAATATGCCATGCCTGATTGGTGCAGTTCTGAAGACCAAATGAGGTGTGTGTGTGTGTGTGTGTGTGTGTGTGTGTGTGTGTGTGTGTGTGTGTGTGGTGTGTGTGTGTATATATATATATATATATATATATATATATATATATTGCTTGTATGAGACTCTCACCTCTCTCACATTCTCACATCCCTTAGAGCATAATGGATCCAGCTGCTTTAGTGTTGTCAATGGAAAACAGTTTATTTTTATTTTATTGCATTTTCTGTAATATGCTAAACATCTAGATAGCATTGTTTTATCTCTGAAATTATAAGATGTTAAACATTACTTTTATATCCATAACCATTCATGTTTAAGATTGAGCTTCAAGACAGTGAAGCAGGATGATATTTCTCACTTGTATATCATTTCTATTATCTCACTAAGCCTCTATATCATCTACCACAGACCATCACAACGTGCCATTTAGGCCTTTTTAGGCCTTCATAATACCTAAGGTTAAAAGTTATATTTGGTTCCATACATTATTCAGAAAAACCATGATACAATGACAGCTATCATTCTGGCCTGGTGGGTTTCACCAGTTATTCCTCTCTGTCTTGGGCTCTATCAGAGGCAGATCATCCTCCAGCACGTTCAGCCTCATGCACGACAGGGAAGATATCTCACCGCCGCACGACTGCTCTCTCCCCAAAGTGTCATCATCATTTTCCTGCTGGCTGGAGCTTCCCTAGAGTCTGCCAAGCAGGAAAGCTATTACCACTCAGTGCTCACTGGATGAGGAGTTCCTTCTAGGGATGGGAGGTTGCTTAAAGGTGTCAACCAGGTGTGGTTTATGAATGTCGGGAGGCTTTATGAATGGTTTATGAGTGTTGCAGTGGTGTGCATGAACCTCACAGGTCTGCAGGCATTATGCTTGTGTTACGCCAACCACACGATCTTTTCTCTGCCTCCTTGTTTGCACCATTTTGCCAAGGTCTCTCCACCTCGCACATTACTAATGTCAGTAGATCCAGGCTTGAAGTCTGCCAGCGTTGTTGTGTTCTTTTTATATATATATTTTTTGCAGTATCCCAGCGACAGCATGTGTGTCCAGGTGGAGAGGAAGAGATGGAGGCAGGTGATTTGGAAAACTAGGAAAATAGACCAAGACCATTTGCATTCAGTACAGAATAAACCACGCACAATTCTCTGCCTTTAGCTATGCTTTGTAAAACCAACAGAGTCATGAGATTCTATAATTAGATCGTTCCTCTGAGGTGATAACCACTCTACTTTTCTACTTTTCAGGCGTTTTTTATTTTTATTTATTTATTTTTTGCTGTTGCTGCTGTACTTGTGAAGATGTTTCTTCCACTGTAGCATTAGGCACTGACATAAAAAGAAATGGAGCATATCAAGAGGATTTGCTTTAGGTACTAGTGAACTGGCTGATGTAGCACGTTCCCTTATTGTCGCCTTGCGGATGGAGTTTACTGTTTTGTAGAGGTTACATGTAACACAGTGTCTTGGCTGCACCTGTTCCTGCCCTTTATCTTCTCCTGAGTTTAGATTAGTTAAATTGAGCATTTTTACAGCTTCTCATACACATACATGCATACATATATTTACACATATAAATATCCAAATGACCTTACATGGAGATTTAATGTTATGCGTCATATTTTTTTTTCTACTATAGTGTACAAATGGACAAAACATGATAATACAAATTTTAGCAGTCCATTTTGTAGAGACACGTCCCACTTTTGTTTTTCATCATTCGGTTGGTCTTAAAGTAACTGGGTCCTGATCGGTTTCAGACTTGGTTCCTTTTCTCTGCTGAAACAAGATGTGCCAGTTGTGGAAATGCCAACGATTCAGCACAGGTACAACAACTGATAGTTCACCTCAAATTATATATTCTGTCACAAATGGTTAGACGTTAACTGCTGTCGAGGTGGGGGTGGGGTGGGGCTTCTAAATGGAGCGGACAGAATTAGGTTCTCTCATTGATTGCAATCAGGGGGACTGAGGGAGATTGCAGCCTCTCTAAGTGGAGGAGGCATAGCAGAGGAATGGTTTCTAGGTAGGAGGGGTGGGGGGGGGGGGGGCTAGAGAGAGGGAGTATGCTCACATTAGGGCCCAGTGTGTGTGGGATGAGGAAGAGGAAAAACAACACTGATTACCCCTAAGATGTGAGGTAGGATGCTGATGGCAAAGCTGGCAGAGGGCTGATTGAGTGATTTACGTGGCTGGTGGCCAGAGAAATGAGGCGCGTGCTGGGTACAGGTGGTCCATTTTGCCAGTGCACAGCTCAGCAGAGCGACCTCTGTTGGCCAGTCCTGGAATTAATTTTTTTTGCTCACACCGGTGGAGAAATCGATACTTATTACACTTGCATAAGGCTTTTGCGAGTGACCCAAGCCGTTAACTCATCCACAGTTTCACCTGTATTTCATGCCATCCATAAGGCTGCGAATGCACTCGGACACACGTCTACCCTGAAATCCCAAGGTAAGCATGACTTGCAGAACAGGCTGGTTTACAGCGGACAGACCTGGCATTGGAAGCAGAGCGGCTGTCACAGGCTGAGGTCTGCTGTGTAAATCTGGGTGAGCGCGCTAAGGACTAAAGACACGTGTAGCAGCCAGACTGGCGCAGTCAGGGGGGCCGGACTGCGGGCGGAGTGACATCCTGCCCCACCAGATTGATAACGCTCCGCCCGTTTACAGGAGGGCACTGTCACACCCTCTGCTGTTCTCGCTGTCTGCTGTTTTAATCTCTGCCGAGTCTCTTGTGCTTTCTTTCAGGCTAATTAAACATTGGCCTTCACAGATATATGTCTGTGCTATGTGCACAAACCCCAGCTCTCGTGCGGATGTGTGATATTGCAGATGGGAGTAATTATTTCAGCATATTGATACCAAAAATATGTGATTAGCAAAAGACCATTAGGGCTCTTCCTAATGGAAATGTGATGATTCCTACTCTTCATTTTTATTATTCACATGTAGCCTACTGTAACTGTTCTGAAAGTACCAGACACCATGTGCTGCAACCTTATTTCAGCACTCCACCCAGAAGAATATTGTGCCCTTGACTGTATCCTATGTGTTCATGCAACATTAAAAATACCTTATTTTTGCAGTATGCTTTAAAAGACACCTTTTAAAATCGGTGGAGTGAATTATTTTGTATTTTATAACTATTATTCTATCACAGCAAGACACATTTGCCATTGTTTAAGTGTTTTATGTGTATCATGAGTAGGTTGTGTAATTGTGATAAGTTGATTTAGGATAAAGACATTGTTCCTTAGAATATTTGAAGGACCTCTCATCTTTCACTGCAAAAATATTTCAGTCAGACATAAGAGACATCATCAGTCTTACACTCCACGGTAATATGTATATTCTTAAAGACCAAGGAGGTTACATCTATAGAGTTTCACTCACATTGTTGTTGAACAAACCATTGTGCTATAATTCTACAGTAGTATTCAGACCTTCACTTACCTTCTAGCTGATCCCATCCAAAAGGCCCAAGCTCTAGGGTCCTGGTATGGGGCTCTAGGGTCCTGGTATGGGGCTCTAGGGTCCTGGTATGGGGGCAAGCAGCCCACCCTCCTTACTGGTCCTTCTATCACTTTTTAAACACTAATATGAAGCATTACATACTTCTATAGATGAAGGGTTTGCTAATGCCATGTGTTCAGTATATATATAACAGATTTATACACCCCAGAACCAGATGGGGGTCCTTTGCACTTGTGAGGGTTCTGCTAGCTACATTCAAAATTCAGTTTAATAATGTATCGTTTTGGCTTTGTTAGCATTACTCTGAATGTTACAGGTTATGCCTTAGTTAGGTTATGCCTTATTCTGTTACATTTACTAAACTACAGCATAAATTGCCAATAGCATTCTAAAACAAATGTGAAACTAAATATCCAAGAACCTATTTTAATAATGCTTCTAGTGGCAAGAACTAATTAGCATGTCTTTTACCACAGGCTATGGTGTGTCAATTTGGAGAGGGTGGACAATAACGGACAACATACACTATTTGGCCAAAAGTATGTAGACATTTTTGTACCAAAGAGTTCAGTGACTTTAAATGTGGCACTGCCATGCGATACCATTTTTGCTGCAACTCAGTTCATGAACCGCCAGATCTGTCCCAGTCAGCTGTGAGTGCTGTTATTGTGGACTGGGTGCATGAGCATCAACAGTTCGGCCATGAAGTGTTTACACGCACACAAACCCAGAGTGGAGCCACTGACTGCTGAAGTGTGAAGCGTGTGTATATCACCGAGCCTCTGTTGCATCACTCACTAGAAATTTCTGAATTTGCCTCTAGAAACAACATCGCCGCAAGAAATTAAATGGGTTTCCATTGCTGTGCAGTGTCGAGCACGCTGTCCCTGGACTCTTGAGCAGTGGAGATGTGTCCTCTGAAGGGAAGAATGATGCTTCACAATTTGCCGGTCTGATGGACTAATGTTGGTTTGGTGAACGCCAGGAGAACACTACCTACTGGAGCAGAGAGTGGCGACAATAACGTTTGGTGATGGGATAATGGTGAGGGGTAGTTTTTCATGTTTTGAGCTTGGACTCTTAGTTCTACTGAATGGCAGTGTTAGTGCTTTGGCATACAAAGGCATTTTAGACAATTATATGGGTTCAGTTTGGGAACGGTGATTGTCAGCCTGGCTTTCTTCCAACATCAGTGATTGACCTTTAACAGAATGGGCACAAATTCTTACAGACACACTCCAATATCTTTTGGAAAGTCTTCCCAGCTGAATGGAGTAATTGCTCCCAGAAGAAGAGAACAACTCCTTATTACTGCCTGCGGTTTTGGAATGGGATGTCTAGAAAGCTCATATACGTATGACTGTCAGTTGTCCACATACTTTTTGCTACACAGATATTGAGTGGTTTACAGAAACTAAACACACACACACACACACACACACACACACACACACACACACACACACACACACACACACACACACACACACACACACACACGATTCCTTGCTTCTAAGTGTGATAGAATGCAGAACATAAGAGTTTCTGCAAAGTCTTATTTCCTTAGAGAAACCAGGTAGCACAACTTTCTCTCAAATTACCACAGTGCTGTAGGAATCCCTCTTCATGAAACACCTTGTGATTGCTGAGTAATTTCACTTCCATAAGTGAGAGGAGGAAGAGTCCGTACTGCAGAACACGGCTGTGATAAAACATTCAGCATTCAGTTGGAAGATGCCCTTAATGACGTGTGCAGACTAGAGGTAATGCAGGAAGAATGAGACATCTGAAATATGGTTTCACAAAAATGAAACAACTGTATAAAGTCGGAGACTGAAATAATTCCAGTTAAAATGGTAATGGATGTGTTTTGCTGCCTTCCAAATCTGAAAAGAGAAAGATTTTGCTACAACATTTATCCCTACAGCCTACTCAAATTATTATGAAGACCTATAGTCAGTGAAGAAATGCCTTTCTCAGGAGGAGGCATTGTGAGAGGTGAGGGTACAGGAGTGGACTGGTGCCCTTACCCTGTAGGTGGCTATGTGGAAAAATGAAACCCAAACTAGGAACATGTTACATTCAAGAATCAAATAAGAAAATCACATTGAATACTAAGTTACAAAAACCTAGCTGTTTCTTTTTGCTTTGACTGGTGTTACACACCAACTGGATTATTCATATTATTCCAGTTGTGGAAAAGATGGATTCAGTGCTGATTTGAATGTCCCCCAACCCTGATCTGTGTGTTCAGCAGACACTTTACTCTGTACTATGCATTTATACAAAATGTTTGCATCACTGTCATGAGGCTAAAGCTTCAGTACCACTCCAGGATTTCTTGAAATTATTCATGGAATAACTTTGTCACATAATCTGTGCAGATGGACTGAAAACAGTGGAACAGTGAAAACCATGAAAACACATCAAAATTCAGACGCTTTACAGAAACAAACAATACAGAGACATTTCCATGCTGCTGCGTGTAATAGGGTGCAAGACATAAAGGTTTCTGCAAAGACTTATTGCCCTAGAGAAACCAGGTAACACAACTTTCTCTCAAATTACCACAGTGCTGCAGGAATCCCTCTCCATGAAATCCCTTGTGATTGCTGAGAGATTTCACTTGCTGAGAGGAGGAAGAGTCCGTACTGCAGAAGACGGCTGTGATTAAAAAAAAAAAAAAAGCTGTCAGAACACTGAGAATTAGGAAGATACCCTCGACATGTTTGTGCTGTCAAAGGTAGTAGTACTGTCCAACATCACTTCTTAGTTAATTCTTGATTCACATCAAGATAAATCCTGGCAACAACCCGGAAGGTTCTGAATGATAACAATGATCACAATGTAAATCAGCATTTTTCAAAACAAGCAGCTAGTGTCTCAGCGGGTGTCAAGTCACTGCATTCGCATCCGATTGGCAGTCGATGCTTTGCCATATGGTATAATGCTGTTTTTTTTTTACACAGTGGTGAAGTAAGTTTGAGAAACTTTTCCTTCAAGCATTCTCATAATAAGGACAGACATTTGCTCAAATTAAGTCGAAACTGACAATAATCTTCTGAAAGGTTTGTGGACAGAAGTTTACCTTCCTTACTTATAATTGCCTGTATTTGCACTAAATTCTTCCACAGAACTATGTCCTCACAGTGGCAGTAGCCTGACATTTGTTGCTATGCCTGCTGTTGGGTATTAGAAGGCTGTTCTCTATACCAGCACTGACAGACCGGTATGATTGTCCCTGCATGTAGTCACTGATGAACTAGACTCTATGGAGATCTTGTAGCTGCAGTCTTTTCCAACCTGCTACAGAAAAATAACTAAGGTGAAACACAAACTGGCTGCACACTGTAGGACGCAGTTACTCCGTGGACAAGAGTGTCCCTACCGCAGCAGTTACTCCGTGGACGAGAGTCTCCCTACCGCAGCAGTTACTCCGTGGACAAGAGTGTCCCTACCGTAGCAGTTACTCCGTGGACAAGAGTGTCCCTACCGCAGCAGTTACTCCATGGACAAGAGTGTCCCTACCGCAGCAGGCAGAGTGAGCTCGTTGTGCAGTAGGGAAGCCTCATGTGGAGATGGACAGTCCGTGCTCTGTCCAAGTTCCTAATGAGGTACACAGAGGTCACCCTGGGGTGGCATGCATGACATTTGTGGTTCATAACTATGGGCAGAAAGGTTTTACTGACAAGAAGTTAAAAGAAATACTGAGTTATATTATCCAGAGCAACTTAATTTTCAATCATGTTACAGAGGTAGGCGAATGTAGACTTAGGAGTCTTACCCACAGACTCTTACTGGTATAGCATGAGGCACTGGCCTGGGTTGGGTCTGAACCCCAGTCTCCCTCAGGGGTGGCAGTATTGTTACCCACTGCACTATGCCAATGGCATGAGCATTAACATCCTGAAAGGTCAACAGAGTCAGAGGTGACATCATCTTCTGACATTTTCACAGAGGCGTAAACCACAACATAGAACCCAAGACACACCATCTTCTATTCAGTCTGCCACATTCAGGAAAAGCGGATCGCGAGTGGCTTGAAATGGGACGACCTCTAGCAGACGTTACACATCTAGCATGTACAGAGCTCTCTAAGAAATAACAGAATGTGGCTAGGTCTACATTTCCTTCACGTAGGGAGCATCAAACGAAGAAAGGAGCAGAAAGATCCCCTGAACTGCTAGTTAGTTTAGTCATAGAAATATTCAAAACTTTAGGGAATTAGCATCACTAATTTTTTTTATGCTGTAGTGGATTATACTATGCTATGGAGTGTTAGACTAATACATTATGCTTAACAAAATATAACCATATGCACATGAAGGACTAGTCTTTTTTGAATGTGTAGACCGTCTATTACATTTTCTATTTTATACTGTATATTACATATAAGACAGTTATAAATGTTTAAATTCTATATTTTCCAAATAAATATAACATTTTAATAAAGGAAAATGTTTTGTACAAAGGTGTTTACTCCTCTATGAATATTAAATTGTGCCGATGACAAGGAAATAGTTTTCCTTGTCTGTCTGTGGTATTGCAGCAAGATCATAAATTCCTTCACTAAACAGAACGCATTCCTGTTTGCTCAAAGTTGAAACTGATTTTTATGAAATCCAATTAAAATGACATTGAAAGAACATATGGTGAGATGGTAAATATGACATTGTGGGTTATTTGTTGACTATCTTGGGTGCAGTTTGTACAGTGTTGACTTGCTTAGGTAGTTGATCACATGTATGAGTGGGCCATTCAGACTTTTACAAAACCATGCAACAGTCTCGCAGAGTTTTCATTCAGAAAAGTGAAAATGTGTGAAGGACAGACATAGGCATGGTGTGATGGAACTTGAGAAGGAACAGAAGAAAATGCATGGAGACAGGGAGATGTTGGTGTGAGGATGATCTGACAGAAAGGAACAGGTACAGACGCGCTGGTGCAGAGAACGAAGGCTTCTTCTCTGGGGCTCCAGGGACAGGGCCAGGGGCTGTCCCACCTCTTATCAGGCTGTCAGTGAGCATATGCGCATTCAGCTCCAGATCTAATGCACAAGCCATGTGTGGAGTAGAGACTTGATCTGGGTGCAGGGGGTGGCGGTAGACTGGTTGCTACTGAAGAGATGGAGACGGTGGAGATGGAGTCCACCTGGTATTCATTTAACTGTTCCTCATATTGAACAAAGAAAGGAGGCTGGTGGGACCAGCTACAGATGGAAAAGATGAGGAAGGCAGGACAGGAAGATCAGGGACTACAGTGACTACTCAGCCCCGGTGACCTTATACAGGACACACTCAAGGTTTGCAGGATTGCCACCTTCCGTTTCCATTCCTGTCATTTTTTTTTTTTCAGCGGAGGCATGCCAAAATATGATAAAAGACTACCATGAGTGGCTGTGACACGACATTCGACACCGTCAACTTGAAACCCATTCCCCTGCCATAGACACACTGCCTCTTGGGGTAAATTGCTGTAATTTGTGCTTTGCTTCTCAAAGAGGCTCAGGAAAGGCTCCCTGCTGCAGGGGCTCTGAGGTTCTGCACTTAAACAAGTCTATTTGACTTTGGAGAGACTGGGAAATGTGCAGGTGATTTCCTTAATCCCTTTAAAGTCTGCATATGGATTTTAGTATGAGTTTTCTTTTTTCCCCCATGCTCTGTTGGATTTACCTGATTATTCTACTTATTGTAATCAAGACAACGTTTGGGTGAAAGAAAATGGGGCTTTAGGTTAAATTATGTTTGCGCGTTTCAGACGTCTGTATATTTATGTAATGACATGCATGGTTGGATTCCAAAGGTTCGACGTTGCGAGATGATAAAATTCAGTGTGAGAACAATTTGACTGCAATATGGTTTTGTGTTCTTATGCTTCATAATTTGTTTTATGCAGACACAGGTATTATATGAAATCCTTCATAATGTGTTATATACTTGATGGATGTTTTCATTCAACAGTGCTTCCACAGCTAGGTTAAAGGCAACAGAATTCACAATACAAGCCTTTTAAAGGAGAATTGTACAGACAGAACATTTAAACAAAAGCCAAACAAAAGACTGTAAGCATGAGTAATTTGGCACTCCCAAACACAAAGTGACAGCTTTTAAAATCCCATTAACAGTAGGTTCCCCATTATGGCATATAGTAACAGTATAAACCATAGGGTTCTTGGAGAACGCAGTCTGAAGAACCCACAGTGAAGAACATCTCCTGCTGTAGTCAGTGTGTCTCATGGCCAAACCAGCCACTGAGGTCTGTGCTTTATTTTTCCGTCTGAAAGTAATCTGATCAATGAAGGTGTTATTTGTTTATATGTTTATGGAACTGAAAATGACACATTACCTACATACACACAAAATAAGTCCAACATGGCAAAATGTCATAATTTAACATTCATATGTAATAAGGTTGTGTTGTTTGACAACAACCCCCCTCCCCCTTAGACCTCATATTTGTTATGGAAGATATGTTAAAATAATCGTTTTTAATTGCTTGATGTTATGTTTGTAAAGTTGCTGTTGTACGTTTTTATCTACTGACCACAAGAAGTAGCCTTCTCAGTATAGTCTTGCCATAGATTCAAGACTCATTATTTTAACCAGAATTATGCAGTTAGGCAATTACTAATGTCTCTTACATTATTATCTGGTTTATATATTGTCTATTCTTTGCTTATTTCTTAACAGAGGCTGCTTTGTAATTTTCTCGTTTTCTCGTCCCCAGTTCTTAATATCCACTAACGTGTACTTGACAATGACCTGAAGGTAATTTTCTGTTCTGTATTCGGGGCTTTTAAAGAACTGTAATTTGAAGTAATTTGAAACCCCAGTAATTTAAGGTTTAAAGGCGAATGGCGAAGAGAATTAATACTAAAGTAGGTAACGTTCACGTTGCTCTACAGCAGCAGTACCAGCCTATTCTCATCGTGTAGGTGGACCCAAAGGCTCGGTTCGTCCCATTGGTCGTTGAGTTCGGCGGCGTGTTGTGGGCGGGGATGAAGGTACCACATGGAGTCTGAGCTGCTGCGTTATCAGTGGATGCTGGAACTGGTGGGGTTGGATGATGCGGGTCGAGCCACCGCAAACGACAGCAGCATCTCGATTTGAACACTTGGCTTAACATCTTCTTTAGGAATGATGGGCGACTTTTTAACTTTGTGAAAGTTGTTCTTGCCGGTATACTAAGTCCCGACGGTTTTCTATATAATATTCGTAAAAGGAAGTTTTATTTGCATTTAAAAAGTGTCTTAATTTGTGGAATCATGAAGGTACGTCGGCGAGACAAGAAACTTTTGCTGTCTGCCGCTGCAATTTTCCTCGTCGTTTTCCTTTCAGTTTCTTCTGCGTCTAATCCACACACGTACTGTGGACAAGTGACAGAAAACGCTCCAGTCGGAACCGTGGTGGCTGGGCTGGTTCTGCCTTTTGGACCCGAATGCGACACGGGACTGAAAAGTGCTTTACAAGGGGACGACGCATCCAATTTCTCTCTTGTATTTTCGGGGGAAAACGGGCTCCTTGTGAAAACCACGAAAAGTTTTGACAGAGAGACTAAATCGTCGTATTTGGTGAACGCATTTCTGCCAGGCTGCAAAACTAATAAAGTGACACTGAAAATTGAGGTGCTGGATGAAAATGACAATGTACCACTGATCATCACCGAAAATGAACTGATAGAAATTGACGAATTAACACCGGTCGGTACCGAACTGATACGGCTAAGTTCACACGACAAGGACACGGGAAGAAACGGTGCGATAACGTATTTCACATTTCCCAACAAACACGTGCACGTGGTGCCCAGAACGGGTCAGGTTCTGCTCGTTCGAGCTCTTAGCGCACCGGGAAACATAACCATCCCAGTTTACGCAAAAGATACCGGAGACGTAGCCCTCCAAAGCGAGCCGTTTCTTCTCCGAATTGTTGTTAAAAGCCCAGTCATTACGAGCAGAAGGATGCCAAGAGCAATATCGGAAGAATTATACTATAGTGTAAAGCTTTCTGAAGATGTCAAAGTCGGCGACATGATTTTCACCGTTCCTGACCAAAAGTTCGAAAAGAAGCGGTTCGAGCTGATACCGGAGGCGGACCCGCCCGTCCGGGTAGAAGGTGAAACGGGTCGCGTGTACCTGGCACACAGCCTGGTATCGTCCACGCAGGTGATGGTTAAGGTCCAGAACACTAGAGGTGAGGCTGACCCGTCCCTCCTGCCTTCCTGTGTCCATACGTTATGATACAAGTGAAGCAGGAAAATTATTGATGTTTATTGTTTTTATTCCGTTTTGATTTATAGGTTATCATCATAATAAATGCGCTAGGGTTAGAAGACATATTCCATGTTGGATTTATGGCCACACCGTTTGCGCAAATAACTACGATAAGGCACCGGTCCATTGACTGGGCTCTTGCCTTAATGAATAATACAGGCAAAATCGATGCATCCCATCAGGACCATTCTTCTCTTTCTCTTTTGTAATAGCCAGTCCCCACCAGATTTCTGCAGATTTTAAGAGGATGTAAACATTTACTTTATAACAGCTATAAATTCAAGGCCTTCCGTGTGACTTGCCACATTGTTGAATCTGAACTATTAATGTGGTCATAATGGCACCTCGTCTCGAACTTGGTGGTTTTGACACTCCCTCGTTAGTTCGGCTGGGTCGTTAACATGCACACACAGCATTAAAACACATTCTTATTGCTCATGTACTCTTACTTTATAACACCCAGAGCGTCGCGTTTTTTCATGCCCGTGACATGGACACATTTAATATAAAATGGCCTGCGCTAATCTGACTAGATGAGTTGGTGGTGTGAATGTGGATATTTGACTGACTGGACCCGTTTTTCTTAACTTGTGCAGTAGTTTGAGAAACACATGGTCGCCACATTGTGAAGAACTGTGGCTCAACCCCTTCGCCTAAGGGGGTAAGATTGTGACATGTTGGGTAAACTGAAATAAGGTTCCCAACATCACAGGGCCAGGTCAGAGTAAATATTATGATCATGGCCACTAATTAGCAAGGTGAGTTTAGACTGAGCAGCGTGGGCCGTGGCAGCCTAACTTTGTTAATCAAGGACCCAAATGTGAACCTACATCTAGTGTTTGTTTGGATTAATTAGCAATATTTACCCATCTGGAACGCACCTGAGACACATGCTTTATACCTCTGAAGTACCTTGTGCAGTACAGGATATATTATTTGCGCAGGGCTTGTGAGTGCTGGCTGTCTTATACCTGTATTGTGTCCCTGTGCCTCATTATGTCACTGCATTTGCCTTAGGTTCTAACTTCAGTCACCCAGTGGTTGTTTGGGAATTGAGAAGGTGAATGAGGATGACGTGTTTGCTGGAGGAGCAACGGGGATGCCCGGGGCTGCTGGCCACGTGTAATCAGCAGTTTCAGGCTCCTCCGTATCCATATTTAATAGACTGTCTAGCAGCTTGTGTCCATAATCTGCCTCCATTGCCATGTCCCTGGAATTCAGGACTTTTCCCTTGACAGTTCTGTTTTCCGGGAATTATTTGGTGTTGTCATAGCTGTCAGCGTCTGACCAGCAATAACCTTCCACTAAAGCAGATAACATGGGGGGACTGCTGTCAGTGTGAGGAGTGGGCTGCCTCGTGAACATGATCACAGCACCGGTGTGACTGCACGCAGCCCAGCTCCACAACACGCAGGGTCTCTGCTCCTCTGAAGCTCCTCAGGTGTCTCCAGAACGTCTCACGTTTGCCGAGCTTAGCGCGGCCATATTCCAGTTACATTTCTCTGGCTGCTGTGCACGCTGGAGTAATGCGGTGAGCTTCGACACTGCACAACAGTCTCAGAGGGCAGCATGGCAGGAATGCGGCCCGTCGGCTGCACGTCTTGTGTAGTGTGGAGATGCTGTCAGAACGAACGTCTCCCCAAACATGCGTGCCGAAAGCAGTGGGCTTTTGGGAGACAATTATTCTGGAAACCTGGCCTCATGCTGTTGAAAAGTAATGTTTTCTCCTGTTTAGATGAAGAGTTTAGATAAATCAGTCTCATCTTCATGGGCCATCTTGGTTAGTATTCTCTTCTCACCCTTTGAAATTGTGCCATCGGGAAAATCACATCAAAAATATGAATATATTATTGCAGAAATGACTGAAGTAAAAATGTCTAGAACATAATGCAAGAATTATTCATAGCAGAAAATATACATAAACAGGGGTGTTGATAATTGCTGCTTTATCAAGGCAGGTAAAACAGCACAATAACGCAAAGTTTTCTCATTTGTCCAACCCATTCAGCTTTCCCATGTTAGGGGCTCAGGTCAGAGGTCAGCATGTTCACCTGTATCATGGGTTCAGGGTGTGCATGTTCACTCTCTTTATGACTGATTCCAGTGTGGCTTATTCACTCCAGTGTCAGATGCCATTTAATTAAAAAGCTCCTCATGGGTGGTGGGGGTGGTGGTGTAGGTGGGGGTGGTGGTGAAGGTGGGGGTGATGTTGTTAACAGTTTGTCCTACTCCATTATACACAGTAGCATTAACATGCAGTATGCCTCTTCAGAACAGCCTTCTAATCCCCATAAAGACCATCCCTTGGGTGCCTCCACTGGCTTGGTAAACACAGACATTGGCTTGTGTGCTGTGAGCATGGTTGCTTCCTGCACACTGTGATCCTACCAGCACTTCAGTTAACACTCCAGGTAGCACCGTGACCACGAAAGTTGGAAAAACCTTCCGAGGGGCAAGTTGATCTTTCCAGGAATACGGAAGCTGCTCAGCTTGAAAGCCTCCCCGTGGGTGACACAGGGTGGGGCGGGGTGGTGTGGTGTGGGGGGTACGGTGTTGGGGGTGTGCAATAATGCAGTTTGGTGTGCTCGGGGGAACAAATAAGAGCATCTGTCCCTCATTTCTGAACACTGCACAAACAGATATCTGCTCCCTGTGCTGAGTGAATCCCTATTAGAATTGCATCTGATTAGGAATAATCCATATCTCCTGCATGCTGATAAGGTCTGTGCCATGAGTGATGGTTGCATGCAGTTAGTGAACCTTGCCAGTCTGCTCATGCCTTCTCCATCTGTCCTGCGCTGAGTTATTGCACATTTTCAGCTTCTGTCGCCTCTGTCATGTCAATAAAGTCGTGGAGAGAGTGCGTGCGGCGATGCGGTGGGAGGGGGTTTGGAGTGGGAGGTCACAGGGAGCGGGCAGCTCAGTGCCAGGGCGGATGTGCTCCGGCTCTCTTAAAGCTTCTTGTCAGAGTCTAGTGGCCTTTCTGTTGCTCAAGCTCCCAATTATCCCACCAATCGTCCCTCACTGTTGCCCGAGTCTCGCGGCTCAGGCAGCCGTGCGTAGGTGTAATTAGGGCCGCGTGCCCTCTCGCCTCCCACACGCTCTCAGGAGCGTGGCCCCCTCTCTCACCCCGGCCGGCTCAAACTGGGCGTGTGCGCCCGGGTCGTTGAGAGGACCGTCAGCTTCCATTAAGCTCCGAGGTGCACACGGTGAAGTGGGCACCCAGCAACAGCCACAAATGAGTGGGGGGTGGGGCGGAGGGGTGGGGGGAGGCGGAGGTGTGGGGGTGGGGGGGGGTGGGGCGGAGGGGTGGGGGGAGGCGGAGGTGTGGGGGTGGGGGGGGGTGGGGCGGAGGGGTGGGGGGAGGCGGAGGTGTGGGGGTGGGGCGGAGGGGTGGGGGGAGGTGGAGGTGTGGGGGTGGGGGGGGTGGGGCGGAGGTGTGGGGGGAGGCGGAGGTGTGGGGGTGGGGGGGTGGTTTAAGCTCTGTTCACTCACCCTCCCCTGCCTCCTCAAGGCTGTAGACATCTGTAGTATGAAGTGTGACGGTGATGAGATGCATTAGGAAACCTTTGCTGTTTTCCTCTGAGCCCTTATTTAGGCAACTTGGGTGTCAGTCAGGGATACATAATATAAATTTTGATTTGTGGCATTATACAAAGATGACCGCACATTCCCGTCCTCAAGTCAGCGCGTTTGATCGGAGCGATTTCTGCACATTATGAGAACCGAGCATTTTTGCCCAAATGCTGTAAGCAGTTGATTATACAGCTCAGCCACTGAGCCCAGGAGAAGCTGCTCAGCCGTGCGGTCTTTCCTGAAGGATTACTTCCCAATATAGGTCGTGAAGGTCAGCAGAACCCACGCGCACCACCTCCTTCCTGGAACATATGATGCTGCTGTAAATAGATAAACAGATCATCAATGAAATCAACCATATCCCGTCATCTTCCCCTAATGATGGGGGGGGTCTTCTCTGCTTGAGCGCACATCAGTGGGCAGTGCTGCAGGTCCCTCAGACCGCCCGGGTCTCAACCGTTTATTTAGCTCCTAAAATTAGTCCCTTTCCCATCTGCTGTGTTAGGCCTGAGGATCAGCCTGTGATCCCGCTCTCATACACCCTATGGACAGCCATTATAGAAATCTACACGGGAGATTTCAGCTGGTACTGAGCGATTCTGAAAAGCTGAAGATGTGCGTGCGTGCGCCTGAGCCTGTGTGTGTTTGTGCGTATCAAAAACAAAGGGATTTTTAAAATGTCTGCGCATGCACGCTAGTGTGAGTGAGAGTGTTCAGGGGAGAGAAAGCGCTGGAGGATATATTGTAGTGAAGAAGTCAAACCTTCACACGTGTTTTTTGGTGGTAAATGAAGCCCGGGAGAGCTGTGGGGGTCTGTTTGAATCAGTGTTATTAGGAGGAGTGCAGGGCACATGTGCTTAGAGGGAAGCTGTGTGCTGCTGGTGAGGAGGGCAGGCAGAACCAGGCTGTTTGTTTGATTGTGTGTGTGTGTGTGTGTGTGGTGTGTGTTATCAGGTTATTATTGTAAGTTGTAATCATCATCGGAGAGGTTAGAGCTTTCAGTCAGGTGGTTATGTATGAAACGGGCTGTTGCTGGAAGAGTAATGGGACTTTCTGACCCTATGAGGAAAAAGCAGCCTGTAGGTGCTGGAGGCTGCAAACATTACCTGCTCTGATAAAGAAGGACTTACTTTTGCAAGCGAGACGTACAGTCCAGGGTGCTGAGAGAGACACTCTGCTCTGCTCAGCCATTCATCAGACAGCAAACATGCTTAATGATGGTAGTCCATCAAAGGGCTTGTGCCGTCTCTCTTGGTCTCTCGACCGCCCACCCACACCCACACTCCACCCCCACTCTGCCCATTCGCCTGTGTAGTTATAGTTCCCACTGTCTGCACTGCTCATCTCTGCAAATGGAGCCTCATGCCAGTACAGGCACCGTGCCCTCCATTGAGTCATAATAGGTTATCGACAGACCACATGGAGAGGCCCAAAGCATTTGTAATGATGAAACAGGACAAGGTCATCAGCACCTGCTTCCACCCCCTCGTTATGCTCTCTCTTGGCCTGTTTCACTGCACCCAGCCTGGGTCACACAGGGTTTTTGGTGCGCCCTGGCATTCTGGTCTTAATTAAAACATTGGTCACACCAGCTAAGATTTAGTTTAATTCCTAAAGGGTGTTTTTTTCCCTCTCGTATTGAAATCCTTCTCTTCTGTGTTGGAGAAAATTGCAGCTGAAACACTCGGTTTGAACACACCGATCCTGGATTTCAGCAGAAAACTCATTTATCTGAATTAGCAATGGGCATTGTTAGCAGACTGCGGTCATATTAATAAGAGTTTTAAAAAATGAAAGGACTAACCCTCATGGCTATCGGTGTGGCCAGCTACAGCCTGGGTGAACGCAGTTTCATTAGCCGATCAATACAAAGCGATTGTTCTCCACTGTATGGAAACTGCAGATGCTGGAAAATGTTGTACATTGTTCATCACTGTGTAATAGTCCCGGGAACAGGAAACGTAGTGCTTTCCATTATGAATCCACAGAATAAATCTCGTTGTTTTTTGTTTCGTTTTTTTGCATCCTTGTCACTGAGTTCTCCTGCTCCTCTGTGATAGGAACGAGGTCTGGGCCTGGATCCTTTTGCTCTTTCAGTGCAGACGCTGTATTCAAGCCATTTGACAGCCAGGCGGCCTATGAAGATCAATCTTTTTTAAGTTTGACTTGACATAGTTTGTGTGATCAGCACATTTTACACGTCTTGTTGATGGTGGTGTTCAGCAAACTGAGAACTCACCAAAGCACTGACTGCTAGACTGCTGTGTAGACATCTAGCATCTGTCTCTGCTTCTCTCTGACTCTTGTTCCATATCTCTGTCCCTGGTTCTCTGTATCTCTCTGCCCCTGGTTCTCTGTATCTCTCTGCCTCTAGCTCTCTGTCTCTCTTTCGCTTTGTCCTGGTGAGCGGGAAGCACATTAGAGAAGTAAGTGTGTGCCACGCACACAGTTTGTGAATGGGCACCTGTGTTTCCATGGACACACAAGTGCAAGTACGCCTACACCATGGTGTGCTGCTCTCTCTCTCTCTCTCTCTCTCTCTCTCTCTCTCTCACACACACACACACACACACAAATACAATGATGAAGAGTGAGTTAGACACGGGAGAGGGAAAATCAACATGCGTGGAAAGTTCCAGACTGCGATGGGAAATCAATATTATTTTAGCGTGGCAGTGAGAATCCCTTCTGTGTTATTATTGATTTCATACGGGACCGCAATACAGACCTTGATGATCATTTGCATACTGCTTTGCCGTCCCTGCTTTAGAGATGCCAACTTCAAAGGGGAGGAATAAACTGCCAGAAAAGGGGGCGTGTTTAAAGATTTAAAGCTGCTGAAATCAGTTAAGCAAATATGCAAAGAGCTCTTTGGGTTTGCACGGCAGAAAATCAACAAATGCGTTGGGTTGGAGGCTGTGTCTGATATACTGGAGGAGAACTCAACTAGCCTTACATAAATAAATCCTTTGTTTTACTGGTGCTTCAGTAATGCTCAGAAGATGCTACAGCCCCTGTAGACTGTGTTTGAGGCAATGTCTGCAGTCACACCGGATTTCATTTAATTTCATACACTATGTGAGATATGGGGTATGGAGTCTGGTAACATATTCATGTAGACATTTTAACAAAGGAGGAGACAGTTTCACACTACCACATAAAGCATGCCAAGTTTGCTTTCACACTGTTACACACCTGCTAACTTATTGATGGCAGTGTTCAGAACTTGATGACATTATCGCACTCTGAGCAGTGTGTTCTTTACAGAGCAGAGGAAATGTCACTGCTGCAGAATGATAAAGAGCAAAAACATAGTCCCTCTCCTTAGCTAATTAAACATACCCTGGAACATACATCAAAAGCCCAACCAATAACGTGCTGCTAGTGAAGGGAGTTCTCATTTCAAATTAAAACAATGAAAGTTTGTCAGCTTGTTAAAATTAGGTCACTAAGAGTGCACAAATCATGTCAGACAAGAAATGCAAATGAGAAGCAGCAGCAGTGGAAGTTTTGCCGCATGTGCCGTTGGTGGAAGAGACCCAGCGCAGACGTGCAGATAGGTACGTTAAAGCTTTGGGAGGTGATCCGGCAGCGATTGGGCATGCTTCCCTTTCCCACACGTATCTCTTCCAGACTTCCCGATCTCCGAGAAGGAGAAGCCATCCCTGGAGCCAGCCTCGGCGTGGGAGAGACAGGGCCCCGTGATTTACTCCACGCGCTCCTGTCAGACAAAAATGTCACGGAAAGCATTTAATCCGTGTTCAACCCTCTACTTTAAAACCAAACAAACAAGGTAACAGAGCGCTCACAGTCTCACAAACCGTGTCATGAGCGTGTAGGGGCAGCTCGGGAGCATAGCGCTGTGTGCTGGACGGTAAGGCAGCGGGACTCGGACAGCAGGACTGGATGTGGAGAATCACCATGGCTGCCCTCGTATCTGTCACTCCAGCAGGCTTGATACTGCCATTTCATTCTCTGAGAGAAACTTACACTTTCCACTCCAGAAGGCAGTAACAGTCTGAGGAGAAGGCAGGTAGATCCACAGTCCTGGACTCGTCCTACGCTGCTGAGGCCACAGCGAGGCGGGTCATCTGCCCAGCCCTCCCTGTGCTAATGAAGCGTGACTCATGGCACACAGGATCGTGTTTCTGCTCATCGATGTGCTTCTTCGGTCTCCTAAAGACAGATCGAATTATAGGTATACGCGTCTCTGTGCTCCCGGCGTCTCAGATGTTTCTCCTATCATCTCCTCGCACCGGAATGTTAACGACAGCGTCTCGTGTATATCAGGCCAAAGGAAGCCCGACACTGGCAGCTACTGCCACCTGCCCAGAGCGCGAGAGCATGACCGCAAGAGCACGATTGCAAGAGCATGGCTGCGGGCAAGGGGATCTCCTCGGAAAGAGGACCCTGAGTGGCCTGCACTTACGGCACACTTCAACACTTCACCATGGTACTCCGCCTAGATGGTATTTTAGGCTCAGAGTTTCTCTGTTTGATACAATTATTACATCACTTTACAGTTCAGCTCCCTGACAGAGCTAGTAATTAATTATTAACTGTTTTTATTTCATGAACTATTTATAATATTAACAACACATTTTACATTAATAAGTTTCCTGGGCTTACAGGAGGTCAAGACCGTCCCTCTGTGTGCTGTCTAGCACTAGGTACATGTGATTGCGTGAATGCTGAACACCACAGCACTCAGAACTAATGAGCTCCTATTGTTTCTTAAAGAGGGAGTTCACCAATTCACCACAGGGGACATTAACCCTAGTCCAGCATGCAGGATATTAAGTTAAACTTCAAAGACCCCATCAAAGTGTGTGTGTGTGCGTGTGTGTGTACATGTTGGGAGAGGGAGTGTATAAAGTGAGTTTATCAACATATAATTAAAACTGTTTTTATTGGTACGTTTCCTTATCTTGGAAGCTGTGAAAAATTGGTATTAGCTAAAAGCACTTTTGTAAATGTATTGATTTTTCAGGTCACAAAACCGACAAGTTGTACTGGAAATATACATTAACCTTCTGTACAGTCTATTGCATCTGATGTTTACTTAAACACTCTTCCTACGCACTCCACTCAAAACAAAGGGATGCTTTAAAAGAGAGGAAAAACAGAATCATATTGAGTTCAATGATCAAATTGGACTGAACGATAATATTGGACTGAACGATAATATTAGATTGAATTATTGGATCGCATTCATTAAAACATGTTTATCCAGGCTACCATAACACAATATAAGAAATATTTCAAGCATTTTCCCAGAATACACTGTACTGGGCTTTAAACTTTTGTAATCACATTAGAAAAGTTTGTGTCCCAGCCCGCTGGAATCTGTCAGTTGGTGAGATTTCATGAATCAAGAGTGCACTTGTGAACGGGTGTGAATGCGGCCTGCACTCCCCGCCCTACACACCGGCCGCAGTCTGAGGAGCCAGAGACGGCCTGTGCCCCTCCCCCCTGCTGCTGATTGGAGGGGTGCTGGTAAGGGCCTGTGAACAGGGGACTGGGGCGTACTGGGATATGGTGGGGGGGCCATCCTGGGGAGTTTATGTCCCCTATCAAAGGTCTTTAATCTTCAGCTGCGCGCTGCAATAATCGAACGGCACTGTTGTCACCGTTTGATAGCACTTCTGCATTAGACGAGTCCCTGTCATCAATAATGCAGAGCTCTAATAAGACGGCATTAATTCCACGGATCAGAGACTCCCCTTCAGCAGGCCCGGCCGGTCAGTTTATGGCTCTTATGCTTCTCCAGAAACACGAGGTGAAAGGGTCCTGGCACGCGTTTCTCCCAGCTGTTTTATTTTTCCTTTCCTAATCCACTCAGACAGAGCAGTGCGTTAAATTGGTGGACTTTCAGAAGTAGGGCTGTTTCTCTCCTGCTTTGCTGCCGAGTACGAGCCTATTAAAAGCGCGTCCCGTGGTGAGCCGTGTTAGCCGCTCTCCTCGCCCGCGGCTGGCGGGAACCGCGCTGCTGCTCCAATCGCGTTCCAGCCCACGGCCCCGTGGGGCCCTGCAGGGAGGGAGGGGGGATGGAGCCCGGGCGCGGCACCGGATGGAGCCCTGATGCCAGCACCTCCTGCCGCTGACCTGTGGCTGGCTGGCTGTGGGGGGGGGGGGGGGGGGGGGGGGGCTGAGTGGCCCACCCTCTGAGCTCCCTCAAGGCAAATGGAAAACACATGGACTGCTCCCTGGGGCCCCGAGGAGCCCTATATCGTGCCATTTCTGACCCTCTCTCCACTCTTTCCATTCGGCCCGTTGTGCTTGAGCTTTGAAGAGAGGTTCAGCAAAACAGCGTGGATGTCAGTGGGGAGTCTGCTGTGTTCTCTCTCTCCTCACTGACTATTTCTCACATCATTAATCGCTTACTCACCAACCACACAACATCCTCCTTAGTTTCTCCATAACTGATCATACAAAACAGTAAATTATGTAGGGCAATGCATATCTTCATGTCCAAAAAAGTCAGCTGAACCTGAATTAGTTTACAGTCGGGAGACTTGCAACGCGGTACAGCTGTTGTGCTGTGTTCAAATGTAAACCTTTACTTTTAATCTAAATCATTTCAATGATTTACAACTTACTGAAATAAATGGAGATTTAAATGTGGATGCAAATTGAGCACAATAGGATATATTCTTAAAAAATCATACAGCACAGAAGAGGCGTTTCTTCAGTTTGCTTTCACGCTTGTGCAATTGTAGAGATCTTCTCCATGAGAAATGATACCTGTGTGTGTTTAGTCTACAGCCTGACAGCTCTGACTGCTCTGCATTCAGTATGTATGTGCATGTGCAGTGTTTATTACTACATTTGTACTGTGGATCATCTTGCTAAACTCCTTTGGGGAAAGATCACTCCGTTGCCCCCGAGACAAAGGAAGCAGGTCCTTTTGTTAGCGCGTGTTTCTTCCTAACCTCTGCGTGCGGTGTGGGGATGGTTTCAGAGCCCCTCACACTAAAGTAGTTCTGAGGCGCGAGGGGTGGAAGTGGGAGGGAGGTGGGGTGGAGGTGGGGTGGGGTGGGGTGGGGTGGGGTGGGGTGGGGTGGAGGTGGGGTAGAGGTGGGGTGGAAGTGGGGTGGGGTGGGTTAGGAGCGAGGCGTGTGCTGGAGTCCCTGTGAAAAACAGGAGCAGGAGTGCTTCTCCCTCGGGCTCCCCAGGGCGGTGCGTTTCAGTCCGTGCCGGCTTTGAGGAGGAACTGAAAGGTGGGAAAACAGCTCCCAGTGAAGGAGGCTCCACACACGTGCGCCTATAAACGTGCACACGTGAGCCAGACTGATCCAACGCTCTGTGGTTTAGTCACAAGCTGCAGGAATGTGCCACGCATCACGCCCTCAAAACGCACACGCGCAAACGCACACGCGCAAACGCGCGCACACTAACCAGAAGTCGTGAGATGTGCTGTTTGAGTGTGACATGAGGCACATCTGTGTACCTCTGTGTGTCCCCAGCCTCTGCCCATGACACCGTTCTCTCACACACACACACACACACACACACACACACACACACACACACACACACACACACACACACACACACACACACACACGCACACACACACACTCAAGCCCTGAGGACATCAGGTGGTGTTCTGTGTTTGAGAAGGCTGGCTGCTGTGTCTTGATGGGAATGTGTAAATTGTTTTGTGGTTCGCACATTTTCTCCCTTAGTTTGGAGAGAGATATGAAGACAGGAAGGTTTTTTTTATTTCATTTTAGAAAACAATGAGAAAACTCACTTTTTATCATTACAATGATGTTTATTATACAGAAGACTTACACATATTAATAGAGGGAGGTAGGAACATCTACTCACAGTTCTTTATTCTGAAGATTATCTCAAATGATAATGGTTTTAACATTCAGGCTCCAGGATACATACACAGAGCAGGTGAATATAATTCAGTGAAAATAGAGCTTCTGAAGGAAACTGTGTGTTTTAAAAACCATTCCCAGGTTCTCACATTTAATTATGCTATGGAAGTCAATTCTTGGGTTGAAATCGCGTCTGAATGAAGCATGAAATTGCTGCGGTAGATTTGCAGCTGTTATCTTGGCTAAGCTTTAGCTGAACACACATATTTGCGGTGTGTAACAAGTCCAACCTTTGAAGTTGTGCTCCTAGCGAGCAAGAGGGGCCTCTTTGATGTTCTCTGCCTAGCGTGTTTCTACTGGGACAAGCCTGATGGAGACACAGAGTGGGAGAGAGGGGAGAGAGAGGGAGAGAGAGAGAGAGACAGATTGAGAAGGAGAGAGAGAGAGTGAGCGAGAGAACACATTAGATACCTCCAGGTCTGAGAGCTCTCAGATAAAAGAGACTGTAGCTGCTCAGACTTCTTATGTTGTATGCGGCTGCCATATTTGCTTCAGGTCTGTCAAAATGGGAGACCTCAGTGGTGGGAGAATGAGGGACAGACTGACGGAGAGTCAGACAGGGACGTGGAAGAAGCCACAGTCCAGGCTGAGATCCAGGAAATCCATGTTCTCCTTGTGAGTCCTCCTGAATGTGAAATTTCCAGTCCTCAGTCCTTCCTATGACTATATTTAGTCTCTCTGTTGGCCTAACGGACCAGTCTTCCATCCCTCACTTGCTCAGCAGGTCCACCCTGGCTTTCGCAGGGTTTCTGGGCTTTCCTGACACACTGTAGCATGAGCTGAAGCTTCCCACGGTTGAACATTGCGTGCCTGCGCTCAGGAGCTCTGACAGTTTACTCCCTTCCGGACACGGGCGAATGAGGAAGGAGATGGATTTCTGTCTCTCCTTAACGCCACTTTTCAGGAGCTATTCGCTCCGGCTGACCATGGTAATGAAGGGCTGTCAGGTCGTTAGCTCACTGGTGAGGTTATTAAAGTAACCCAGAGATTTCAGAGGGCAAGAGCCAATAGACAGTGTCCTTCACATATGAATGGCTGGAATAGGGTGGCGAATGTAATTTGTCTGTAATTTCATCTGGTAACCCCCTACTTTGAGAAGTACACACTGGCAGCTGTCTGTCAGGACCTACATCACAGCTTAATGAGAGGGTTTGCATGCATGTGTGTGTGGTTGTGAGAGAAAGAGAGAGAGAGAGCACGAGAAAATGATGCAGTGTGTTTGTATGTATGTAGGTGAAGGGAGACTGAGTTTACCTTAACTCTAACCCTAGTGGACTAGGTTTACCCTAACTCTAATCCTAGTGGACTAGGTTTACCCTAACTCTAACCCTAGTGGACTAGGTTTACCCTAATTCTAACCCTAGTGGACTGGGTAAACCCTAACTCTAACCCTAGTGGACTGGGTTAACCCTAACTATAACCCTAATGGACTGGGTTAACCCTAACTCTAACCCTAGTGGACTGAAAGAGCTCTGTGTCTCCTCAGCCTGCATGTTTTTGGATGGAGGCTGGGTGTTGTGATCCCTCTACCTGCTTGTGGATGTGGGCAGCTGTGGCCCTGAAGGACTACAGTATGATCCTATAGTGCCTTCACCTGACATGATCCTCATAAAGCTAAATGTGTTCTTTTAATAATGGAAGAGAGAGGATAAAGATATTCTCATTTTGTGCCATAAATTGCTTAGATTTTTTTTCTGTCTGTCGCTATGGAGGATAAACCCTCAGTATCCTAGTCATGCCGTGCCATCCGTGCCTTCACTGGGTTTTGTGATGGCCGGCTGTCTCGTGGGGCCCGGTTTATGACAGACGTTTTTCCATTTATGCGAGAGACAGATGAAGGTCTGATTTCCCACTCTGGAGTCCATCTGTTCTCTCTAACTCCTCTCCAAAGTGGTGGCTGTGCTCTGGGCCCCAGGCCCCGGTGGCCCAGCCTGGCCCTCCAGCTGCCCCTGACAGACCTCCTTGGATCGGGGCCAGACTCTGCCGGGGCCCAGCCTCTGCCCTGACCCTGGCTCCCCACGGTGCCCACACCATGTGCTGCTCCCTCCCCACCAGTCCGGAGCGTCGTGCATGTAGTTTCAATGGCAGAAAGTCCGTGGAGGAATGTAAGCCCGGATATGTCATAAAGCTTGAATGGGCCACATGAACATTCTTCCTGCTCAGCAGTGCGCACGCTGAAGGTTGTGAAGTTTGTGAAGGTTGTGAAGGTTGTGCCTGGTTCAGGGACGAAGCACGGGCCGTCGTGCATGTTTTGGCTTGTGGGTGTACGCGCGCAACTTTCATTCCGAAGCATAAAGCCTGTGTTTTTCTTTAGGGTGGGGGGGGGGGGTAGGGGGGGCGGGCGTTGTGATGCTTTGTGTTCTCTCCTCTGGTGCTTTGATACAGTACTCTTTAATGTCATGTGACCCCGCGTGCAATCACAAGGGGCTGTCAGGTCCAAGCGGCTCGGTACGCGCTGTCCCGAATGCTGCTGTCGTGACCGGGGACGGCCGGTTCTGGGTCAAGCCGCGCCCGTCATCACGACAGGACTCAGAGCTGAAAAAGCTGACATTGAAATGCTGTTGTCATCCAGCAGTTGCCATTATCTTATTAAATTAGTTTTGTCTTGTAATATCTTAGCTAGCTTATGCTTTGTTGAACTAGTGCAAAAGCATCTCACCAACATTAATGTTACGCCTGACTAGCAGAATCTACTATATTTTCAACCTACGTAAAGGTTACTGAAATATGTACAGTGCAAAACATTTAAAAATGAGCAAAGTAATTTATACATAAAACAAATAGTATTGTGTCCCTGGGGGCTGCTGCCATAGGTTCAGATGACAGGCAGCTCCGCCTCTTATCAGCCACACAGCCTGCAAGAGTCTCATGATTGTCTTTCCAGCATCACAGTTCAGAGGCAGAATGCTGAAGTCTCTGTCTGTCTGTCTGTCTGTCTGCCTGCCTGTGTGTCTGACTCTCTCATTCATACAGTCTCACACACAGAAGCAGAAAAACCCCAATAAGACCCACTGTACGAGTGTAAGGCAGGTAGATCGGCGTCTGTGTGGCTCTCTCTCTCGAAGCCGCCCCAGTCCAGCTCAGCTGCTCCTTAACCTCCTCACGCTTCTTTTAACAACCCTCCTTTTAATTTTTCTCCCCTCATTTCCTTCTCTTGTCTTTCA